>NC_092709.1:1644468-1825127 GCF_047496885.1 Scyliorhinus torazame
GGGGGGGGGGTGGCATTGTTAATTAGAGATAGTATAACAGCTGCAGAAAGGCAGTTCGAGGAGTATCACCCTAATGAGGTAGTATGGGTTGAAGTCAGAAATAGGACAGGAGCAGTCACCTTGTTAGGAGTTTTCTATAGGCCCCCCAATAGTAGCAGAGATGTGGAGGTACAGATTGGGAAACAGATTTTGGAAAGGTGCAGAAGTCACAGGGTAGTAGTCATGGGTGACTTTAACTTCCCAAATATTGATTGGAAACTCTTTAGATCAAATAGTTTGGATGGGGTGGTGTTTGTGCAGTGTGTCCAGGAAGCTTTTCTAACACAGTATGTAGATTGTCCGACCAGAGGAGGGGCAATATTGGATTTAGTACTTGGTAATGAACCAGGGCAAGTGATAGATTTGTTAGTGGGGGAGCATTTTGGAGATAGTGATCACAATTCTGTGACTTTCACTTTAGTAATGGAGAGGGATAGGTGCGTGCAACAGGGCAAGGTTTACAATTGGGGGAAGGGTAAATACGATGTTGTCAGACAAGAATTGAAGTGCATAAGTTGGGAACATAGGCTGTCAGGGAAGGACACAAGTGAAATGTGGAACTTGTTCAAGGAACAGGTACTACGTGGCCTGTCAGGCAGGGAAGAAATGGTCGAGTGAGGGAACCATGGTTGACAAGAGAGGTTGAATGTCTTGTTAAGAGGAAAAAGGAGACTTATGTAAGGCTGAGGAAACAAGGTTCAGACAGGGCATTGGAGGGATACAAGATAGCCAGGAGGGAACTGAAGAAAGGGATTAGGAGAGCTAAGAGAGGGCATGAACAATCTTTGGCGGGTAGGATCAAGGAAAACCCCAAGGCCTTTTACACATATGTGAGAAATATGAGAATGACTAGAGCGAGGATAGGTCCGATCAAGGACAGTAGCGGGAGATTGTATATTGAGTCTGAAGAGATAGGAGAGGTCTTGAATGAGTACTTTTCTTCTGTATTTACAAATGAGAGGTGCGATATTGTTGGAGAGGACAGTGTGAAACAGACTGGTAAGCTCGAGGAAATACTTGTTAGGAAGGAAGATGTGTTGGGCATTTTGAAAAACTTGAGGATAGACAAGTCCCCCGGGCCTGACGGGATATATCCAAGGATTCTATGGGAAGCAAGAGATGAAATTGCAGAGCCGTTGGCAATGATCTTTTCGTCCTCACTGTCAACAGGGGTGGTACCAGGGGATTGGAGAGTGGCGAATGTCGTGCCCCTGTTCAAAAAAGGGACTAGGGATAACCCTGGGAATTACAGGCCAGTTAGTCTTACTTCGGTGGTAGGCAAAGTAATGGAAAGGGTATTGAAGGATAGGATTTCCGAGCATCTGGAAAGACACTGCTTGATTAGGGATAGTCAGCACGGATTTGTGAGGGGTAGGTCTTGCCTTACAAATCTTATTGAATTCTTTGAGGAGGTGACCAAGCATGTGGATGAAGGTAAAGCAGTGGATGTAGTGTACATGGATTTTAGTAAGGCATTTGATAAAGTTCCCCATGGTAGGCTTATGCAGAAAGTAAGGAGGCATGGGATAGTGGGAAATTTGGCCAGTTGGATAACAAACTGGCTAACCGATAGAAGTCAGAGAGTGGTGGTGGGTGGCAAATATTCAGCCTGGATCCCAGTTACCAGTGGCGTACCGCAGGGATCAGTTCTGGGTCCTCTGCTGTTTGTGATTTTCATTAATGACTTGGATGAGGGAGTTGAAGGGTGGGTCAGTACATTTGCAGACGATACGAAGATTGGTGGAGTTGTGGATAGTAAGGAGGCCTGTTGTCGGCTGCAAAGAGACATAGATAGGATGCAGAGCTGGGCTGAGAAGTGGCAGATGGAGTTTAACCCTGAAAAGTGTGAGGTTGTCCATTTTGAAAGGACAAATATGAATGCGGAATACAGGGTTAACGGTAGAGTTCTTGGCAATGTGGAGGAGCAGAGAGATCTTGGGGTCTATGTTCATACATCTTTGAAAGTTGCCACTCAAGTGCATAGAGCTGTGAAGAAGGCCTATGGTGTGCTCGCGTTCATTAACAGAGGGATTGAATTTAAGAGCCGTGAGGTGATGATGCAGCTGTACAAAACTTTGGTAAGGCCACATTTGGAGTTCTGTGTACAGTTTTGGTCGCCTCATTTTAGGAAGGATGTGGAAGCTTTGGAAAAGGTGCAAAGAAGATATACCAGGATGTTGCCTGGAATGGAGAGTAGGTCTTACGAGGAAAGGTTGAGGGTGCTAGGCCTTTTCTCATTAGAACGGAGAAGGATGAGGGGCGACTTGATAGAGGTTTATAAGATGATCAGGGGAATAGATAGAGTAGACAGTCAGAGACTTTTTCCCCGGGTGGAACAAACCATTACAAGGGGACATAAATTTAAGGTGAAAGGTGGAAGATATAGGAGGGATATCAGAGGTAGGTTCTTTACCCAGAGAGTAGTGGGGGCATGGAATGCACTGCCTGTGGAAGTAGTTGAGTCGGAAACATTAGGGACCTTCAAGCAGCTAGGTACATGGATTACGGTAAAATGATATAGTGTAGATTTATTTGTTCTCAAGGGCAGAACGGTAGCATTGTGGATAGCACAATTGCTTCACAGCTCCAGGGTCCCAGGTTCGATTCCGGCTTGGGTCACTGTCTGTGCGGAGTCTGCACGCCCTCCCCGTGTCTGCGTGGGTTTCCTCCGGGTGCTCCGGTTTCCTCCCACAGTCCAAAGATGTGCGGGTTAGGTGAATTGGCCAATGATAAATTGCCCTTAATGTCCAAATTGCCCTTGGTGTTGGGTGGAGGTGTTGAGTTTGGGTAGGGTGCTCTTTCCAAGAGCCGGTGCAGACTCAAAGGGCCGAATGGCATCCTTCTGCACTGTAAATTCAATGATAATCTATGATTAATCTAGGACAAAGGTTCGGCACAACATCGTGGGCCGAAGGGCCTGTTCTGTGCTGTATTTTCTATGTATTTTCTATGCAGGCTATTGCAGAAAATACGGAGGCTGGGGATTGAGGGTGATTTAGAGATGTGGATCAGAAATTGGCCAGCTGAAAGAAGACAGAGGGTGGTGGTTGATGGGAAATGTTCAGAATGGAGTACAGTCACAAGTGGAGTACCACAAGGATCTGTTCTGGGGCCGTTGCTGTTTGTCATTTTTATCAATGACCTAGAGGAAGGCGCAGAAGGGTGGGTGAGTAAATTTGCAGACGATACTAAAGTTGGTGGTGTTGTCGATAGTGTGGAAGGATGTAGCAGGTTACAGAGGGATATAGATAAGCTGCAGAGCTGGGCTGAGAGGTGGCAAATGGAGTTTAATGTAGAGAAGTGTGAGGTGATTCACTTTGGAAGGAATAACAGGAATGCGGAATATTTGGCTAATGGTAAAGTTCTTGAAAGTGTGGATGAGCAGAGGGATCTAGGTGTCCATGTACATAGATCCCTGAAAGTTGCCACCCAGGTTGATAGGGTTGTGAAGAAGGCCTATGGAGTGTTGGCCTTTATTGGTAGAGGGATTGAGTTCCGGAGTCGGGAGGTCATGTTGCAGCTGTACAGAACTCTGGTCCGGCCGCATTTGGAGTATTGCGTACAGTTCTGTTCACCGCATTATAGGAAGGACGTGGAGGCTTTGGAGCGGGAACAGAGGAGATTTACCAGGATGTTGCCTGGTATGGAGGGAAAATCTTATGAGGAAAGGCTGATGGACTTGAGGTTGTTTTCGTTGGAGAGAAGAAGGTTAAGAGGAGACTTAATAGAGGCATACAAAATGATCAGGGGGTTGGATAGGGTGGACAGTGAGAGCCTTCTCCCGCGGATGGAAATGGCTGGCACGAGGGGACATAACTTTAAACTGAGGGGTAATAGATATAGGACAGAGGTTAGAGGTAGGTTCTTTACGCAAAGAGTAGTGAGGCCGTGGAATGCCCTGCCTGCTACAGTAGTGAACTCGCCAACATTGAGGGCATTTAAAAGTTTATTGAATAAACATATGGATGATAATGGCATAGTGTAGGTTAGATGGCTTTTGTTTCGGTGCAACATCGTGGGCCGAAGGGCCTGTACTGCGCTGTATTGTTCTATGTTCTATGTTCTATGTTCTATGTTCTATGTCCGACACCTTACCATCCCCCACCCATGTCTCTGCGATCACTCTATCCTGCACCCCCTGCGTCGGGAGCTGCGGGAATTCCCTCACCTGTTGCCTCGCGAAAGCCCTCAGTTGCATATACCGAAATGCATTCCCTTGGGGCAACCCATATTTTTCGGTCAGCGCTCCCAGACTCGCAAACGTCCCATCTACAAACAGATCTCTCAATTGTACTACCCCAGCTCTTTGCCATGTTCCAAATCCCCCATCCATTCTCCCCGGAACAAACCTATGGTTATTTCTTATCGGGGACCGCACCGAGGCTCCCGTCTTTCCCCTATGCCGTCTCCACTGCCCCCAAATTTTCAATGTAGCCACCACCACCGGGCTTGTGGTGTATTTCTTCGGTGAGAACGGTAACAGTGCCGTCACCACTGCTTGTAGGCTAGTCCCCCTGCAGGACGCCCTCTCCAGTCTCTTCCACGCCGCTCCCTCCCCTTCTCCCATCCACTTACACATCATTGAAACATTGGCGGCCCAGTAATAGTCGTTTAGGCTCGGTAGTGCCAATGCCCCCCTTGTCCCTACTACGCTGCAAAAATCCCCTCCTCACTCTTGGGGTCTTCCCGGCCCACACAAAACTCATAATACTCTTCTCGATTCTCTTGAAAAAAGCCTTCGTGACCACCACTGAAACACAAAAAGGAATCTCGGGAGGACCACCATTTTAACCGCCTGCACCCTACCTGCCAGTGACAGGGACACCATATCCCATCTCTTAAAGTCCTCCTCCATCTGTTCCACCAACCGTGTTAAATTAAGCCTGTGTAATGTACCCCAATTCTTGGCTATCTGGATCCCCAAGTACCGGAAGTCCCTTGTTACCTTCCTCAATGGTAAATCCTCTATTTCCCTGCTCTGCTCCCCTGGATGCACCACGAACAACTCACTTTTCCCCATGTTCAATTTATACCCTGAAAAATCCCCAAACTCCCCAAGTATCCGCATTATCTCTGGCATCCCCTCCGCCGGGTCCGCCACATACAACAACAAATCATCCACATATAAAGATACCCGGTGTTCTTCTCCTCCCCTGAGTACTCCTCTCCATTTCCTGGAACCCCTCAATGCTATGGCCAGGGGCTCAATCGCCAATGCAAACAATAACGGGGACAGAGGACATCCCTGCCTCGTCCCTCTATGGAGCCGAAAGTAATCAGACCCCCGTCCATTCGTGACCACGCTCGCCATCGGAGCCCTATACAGCAACTGTACCCATCTGATATACCCGTCCCCAAAGCCAAATCTCCTCAACACCTCCCACAAATAATCCCACTCCACTCTATCAAATGCTTTCTCGGCATCCATCGCCACCACTATCTCCGCTTCCCCCTCTGGTGGGGGCATCATCATTACCCCTAGCAGCCTCCGTATATTTGTGTTCAGCTGTTTCCCCTTCACAAACCCAGTTTGGTCTTCATGAACCACCCCCGGGACACAATCCTCTATCCTCGTTGCCATTACCTTGGCCAGAATCTTAGCATCCACATTCAGGAGGGAAATGGGCCTATAGGACCCGCATTGCAGCGGGTCTTTTTCCTTCTTTAGGAGGAGCGAAATCGTTGCCTCTGACATAGTCGGGGGCAGCTGCCCCCTTTCCCTAGCCTCATTAAAGGTTCTCATCAGTAGCGGGGCCAGCAAGTCCACATATTTCCTATAGAATTCCACTGGGAATCCGTCTGGTCCCGGGGCCTTCCAATCCCTTTCACTACTTCCTCCGTCTCAATCTGTGCTCCCAGTCCCACCCTCTCCTGCTCCTCCACCTTAGGAAATTCCAGCTGATCCAGAAAGCACATCATTCTCTCCTTCCCTTCCGGGGGCTGAGCTTCATATAATCTTTCATAAAATGCCTTGAACACTCCATTCACTCTCTCCGCTCTCCGCTCCATCTCTCCCTCCTCATCTCTCACACCCCCTATCTCCCTCGCTGCTCCCCTTTTCCTCAGTTGGTGGG
Source organism: Scyliorhinus torazame (assembly GCF_047496885.1). NCBI lineage: Eukaryota > Metazoa > Chordata > Chondrichthyes > Carcharhiniformes > Scyliorhinidae > Scyliorhinus > Scyliorhinus torazame. Next base: position 1,650,582 of record NC_092709.1, read on the forward strand.
CCAGCAACCTGCTCGCCTTCTCCCCATATTCGTACTGTACACCCTGTGCCTTCCTCCATTGTGCCTCTGCATTACCCGTAGTCAACAAGTCAAATTCTACATGTAGCCTTTGCCTTTCCCTGGACAGTCCCTCCTCCGGTGCCTCCGCATATTGCCTGTCCACCTGTAGCGCACAATGACTTACGAGAGAGACGAGTAGAGATGAAGTCGATGAGGCTTTATTAAGCGAGACTTGTCCCCAGCAGTTCGGCAACAGAATGGAGCGGCGGGGAGAAGCTCGGGTTCTTACACTACCACACCACCCTCAAAAGTTCTTTCAACAACCGCTCCCTTTCCCTACCCTCCTGCTTTCCTTTATGTGCCCTGATAGATATCAGCTCCCCTCTAACCACTGCCTTCAACGCCTCCCAGACCACTCCCACCTGAACCTCCCCATTGTCATTGAGTTCCAAGTACCTTTCAATACACCCCCTCACCCTTAAACACACCCCCTCATCTGCCAATAATCCCATGTCCATTCTCCAGGGTGGGTGCTGTTCTTTTTCCTCCCCTATCTCCAGGTCCACCCAATGTGGAGCATGGTCCGAAATAGCTATAGCCGTATACTCTGTCCCTGTTCGGGATTAGTGCCCTTCCCAAAACAAAAAAGTCTATCCGTGAATAGACTTTGTCGACATAGGAGAAAAACGAAAACTCCTTATTCCTTGGTCTACCAAATCTCCAGGGGTCTACTCCTCGCATCTGCTCCATAAAGTCCTTGAGCACCCTAGCTGCAGCCGGCCTCCTTCCGGTCCTGGACCTCAATCTGTCCAGCCCTGGGTCCAGCACCGTATTAATGTCTCCACCCATTACCAACTTCCCCACTTCTAGGTCCGGGATTCGTCCTAACATACGCCTCATAAAATTGGCATCATCCCAGTTCGGGGCATACACGTTCACTAAAACCACCGCCTCCCCTTGCAATCTGCCACTCACCATCACATATCTGCCCCCACGATCCGCCACTATGGTCTTTGCCTCAAACATTACCCGCTTCCCCACTAATATAGCCACCCCCCTGTTTTTTGCGCCTAGCCCCGAATGAAACACCTGCCCCACCCATCCTTTGCGTAGTCTGACCTGGTCTATCAGCTTCAAATGCGTCTCCTGCAGCATAACCACATCTGCCTTAAGTTTTTTTAGGTGTGCGAGTACCCGTACCCTCTTAATCGGCCCGTTCAGCCCTCTCACATTCCACGTGATCAGCCGAGTTGGGGGGCTCTTTACCCCGCCCCCCCCCCCCCCCCCTTGTCGACTAGCCATCTCATTTTTCAATCCAGCTCCTCTCCCGGTTCCCACGTAGCCGTATCTCCCCCCAACAGCGCCCTCCCGCCCCGACCACCCCACCCCATACCAGCTCCCCCTTCTCCCCAGCAGCAGCAACCCAGTTAACCCCCCCCCCCCCCGCTAGATCCCAAACTAGCGTAATTGCACCCCCCATGTTGCTCCCAGAAGTCAGCAAACTCTGGCCGACCTCGGCTTCCCCCCGTGACCTCGGCCCCCACTGTGCGAGGCCCCCTCCTTCCTGTTTCCCTGTTCCCGCCATGATTACCATAGCGCGGGAACAAAGCCCGCGCTACCCATTTGGCCCCGCCCCCAATGGCCGGCGCCCCCAGCTCCCCATCCTCCCTCCCCCCCTCCCCCACGACATGGGGAAGAGAGAAAAGTTACAGGGTCGCAGGATTAACAACTTCGGAAATCATCTCTTCCCCCATTTCCCTCCCCTTCACCCCACGTAATCACCCCACCACTTTGTCCCAAACGTTCTTTTTCTAGCCCGTTTGTTCCAGTTTCTCCTCGACAATAAATGTCCACGCCTCTTCTGCCGTTTCAAAATAGTGGTGTTTCCCTTGATGTGTGACCCACAGTCTTGCCGGCTGCAGCATTCCAAATTTAACCTTCCTTTTGTGCAGCACCGCCTTGGCCCGATTAAAGCTTGCCCTCCTTCTCGCCACCTCCGCACTTCAATCTTGATATACGCGGATCACCGCGTTCTCCCACCTACTGCTCCGAGTTTTCTTCGCCCATCTGAGGACCATCTCTCTGTCCTTGTATCGGAGAAATCTCACCACTATGGCTCGAGGAATTTCTCCAGCCCTCGGTCTTCGCGCCATAACTCGATAAGCTCCCTCCACCTCCAACGGGCCCATCGGGGCCTCCAATCCCATTAACGAGTGAAGCATCGTGCTCACATATGCCCCGACGTCCGCCCCTTCTGCACCTTCGGCAAGACCAAGAATCCTTAAATTCTTCCTCCTCGCGTTATTCTCCAGCACCTCCAGCCTTTCCACACACCTTTTGTGTTGTGCCTCATGCATCTCTGTCTTAACCACCAGGCCCTGTATGTCGTCCTCATTCTCAGCAGCCTTTGCCTTCACGACCCGAAGCTCCCGCTCCTGGGTCTTTTGCTCCTCCTTTAGCCCTTCAATCGCCTGTAATATCGGGGCCAACAGCTCCTTCTTCATCTCCTTTTTAAGTTCTTCCACACAGCGCCGCAGGAACTCTTGTTGGTCAGGGCCCCATATTAAACTGCTACCTTCCGACGCCATCTTGCTTTGTGCCTGCCTTCCTTGCCGCTGCTCTAGAGGATCCACCGCAATCCGGCCACTTTCCTCTCCTTTTTCCATCCGTGTCCAGGGGGGATTCCCTTCTGGTTTGCCGCACAGTGTTTTTAGCCGTTAAAATTGCCATTGGGGCTCCTATCAAGAGCCCAAAAGTCCGTTCCACCGGGAGCTGCCGAAACGTGCGACTTAGCTGGTCATCGCCGCACCCGGAAGTCGCCAATTCTTATATTCAATGCCCCGGCCAATAAAGGCAAGCATTCCGTATGCCTTCTTGACTACCTTCGCCACCTGTGTTGCCCCCTTCAGTGACCTGTGGACCTGTACACCGAGATCTCTCTGACTTTCAATACTCTTGAGGGTTCTACCATTCACTGTATATTCCCTACCTGCATTAGACCTTCCAAAATGCATTACCTCACATTTGTCCGGATTAAACTCCATCTGCCATCTCTCCGCCCAAGTCTCCAAACAATCTAAATCCTGCTGTATCCTCTGACAGTCCTCCTCGCTATCCGCAATTCCACCAACCTTTATGTCGGCTGCAAACTTACTAATCAGGCCAGTTACATTTTCCACCAAATCATTTATATATACTACAAACAGCAAAGATCCCAGCACTGATCCCTGCGGAACACCACTAGTCACAGCCCTCCAATCAGAAAAGCATCCTTCCATTGCTACTCTCTGCCTTCTATGACCTAGCCAGTTCTGTATCCACCTTGCCAGCTCACCCCTGATCCCGCGTGACTTCACCTTTTGTACCAGTCTACCATATACAAGCGTCTGTGGGATAACAATAAGAACCACGAGACATTGGGCATTGAGACCATTTTCTTCCATTGACTCAACAGAACATTAAAATGGTGACTACGTAACCCAAGCTATCTTGAACTATCTTGGAAACAGTCAGTGACATTAGAAACACTAATCTTCTGTAAAATGTCATCGATTAACATAACTGAACTGCCCAAGATTAATTGGTAACCTGGGCTCAGGTTTAACACGGAGCAGTGAGTGAACATGACACGTGGCCTTGTGTAGTCACATGAACTATAATAAAGAATCCATGAGTGATTGAAATGTATGTTTATATATGAATTTACTGAATATATTCACCAAAGTAGTGTCTGTTGGAGCAGATCTGAGCACGTAAATTGTTAAAATGATTAGTGGTGTGGTGTACCTGAATGGTCTGTAGTTTGCTATGTTGTGGAGCTGTAAATAAAGTGAGACATCTGTTTTCTGGTATAACATACTGCGTTAGCTTGTAACGTTAATGTGTCTGTCATATTCACATTTGGTAACACGACAGGAAGCTGTGGTGAACACAAAGGTTGCGATTGATCAATGTTCGGTTACAGCCAGTAATTCTACCAAGTCAGGGTCGGTCAACCTGCCTCACTGGAGGAGAAGTGAACCCGGACAAGTTAGTGAAGACAAGTTAGTGAAGACAAGTTAGTGAGGACAACGATCATTCTGTATGTTTGGTGAATCATGCTGATGGCAATTGTGTAAATATTAACAAGCTCAGGTGACCAATTAAATTGTGTTCCACAGTTAAACTAGCTCAGATACCAATTAAATTGTTGGTGCAGACTCGATGGGCCAACTGGCCACCTTCTGCACTGTGGGGATTCTCTGATTCTATGATAAGGGCAGGTATTTCAGTTCAGGACTCCCCCTCTGCTGTTTGCCACCTTACCAGCACATTGGTGGTGCCCCTTCACAGTCACTGGACACATCGGCTATGCCTTCAGCTCGATGGGAATTATCACTGCCTCCAGGTTGTCCTGGGCTGGTGTCACTGAGTTCCGTCACTCTCCCTTTGTGCTCTCTGCACCTTTGCGTCACCTCTCCATCCCATCATCATCTGTCCGATGACACTGAAGAATTCAGCTCATGAAGGATGTCATAAAGTTTCCCCCCTGATTCCGCATCATATGACCCTTTACATTGAGCACAAGCGAGCTGCCATCAGCCAGACAGGAGTCAGACATTCATTTACGTTCTGTGAGGATCTCTGGCGTGTCCCCACTACATATCATCATCATACTCCTAGAATGTAGGGACTATGGGCATCCATTGTGTCTCAATGACGGGAGCCTTAACACAGAGGGTGCGTGCACTGCCATTAGTCAGACTCACAGATACAATGTGAGAATCTATGGAATATCCTCAGTCATGTCCTCATCATCCTCCACGAATCTAGTTGCTACAAGAACATCCTGAGCACACCCGCCTCATGTGCTGGCCTCATGGACATCATCCTCACCATCGAGGACCTCCTCACCCTCAGCCCTGGCTACATCCGTCTAATCGGAGTCGTACAGCTCCTCCACTCCTCCTCAGGCAACTCCTTACACACCCACCCATTACACACCCCTATTACACACCCGTATTACACACCCACCCATTACACACCCACCCATTACACACCCCTATTACACACACACCCATTACACACCAGCCTGGCACACACCCGTCCATTACAGCTGTCACATATATATCCATCATTGTTTGTATGTTTACAAACTGCCTCTGTGGTTCACGGAGAAGAGCTACATGCTTCTGAGGGCAACTAGAGATAGAACATAGAACATACAGCACAGAACAGGCCCTTCGGCCCACGATGTTGTGCCGAACCTTTGTCCTAGATTAATCATAGATTATCATTGAATTTACAGTGCAGAAGGAGGCCATTCGGCCCCCTGAGTCTGCACCGGCTCTTGGAAAGAGCACCCCACCCAAACTCAACACCTCCACCCAACACCAAGGGCAATTTTGGACACTAAGGGCAATTTATCATGGCTAATCCACCTACCCTGCACACCTTTGGACTGTGGGAGGAAACCGGAGCACCCGGAGGAAACCCACGCAGACACGGGGAGGACGTGCAGACTCCGCACAGACAGTGACCCAAGCCGGAATCGAACCTGGGACCCTGGAGCTGTGAAGCAATTGTGCTATCCACAAGGCTACCGTGCTGCCCTTAAGAACAAATAAATCTACACTATATCATTTTACCGTAATCCATGTTCCTATCCAATAGCTGCTTGAAGGTCCCTAATGTTTCCGACTCAACTACTTCCACAGGCAGTGCATTCCATGCCCCCACTACTCTCTGGGTAAAGAACCTACCTCTGATATCCCTCCTATATCTTCCACCTTTCACCTTAAATTTATGTCCCCTTGTAATGGTTTGTTCCACCCGGGGAAAAAGTCTCTGACTGTCTACTCTCTATTCCCCTGATCATCTTATAAACCTCTATCAAGTCGCCCCTCATCCTTCTCCGTTCTAATGAGAAAAGGCCTAGCACCCTCAACCTTTCCTCGTAAGACCTACTCTCCATTCCAGGCAACATCCTGGTAAATCTTCTTTGCACCTTTTCCAAAGCTTCCACATCCTTTCTAAAATGAGGCGACCAGAACTGTACACAGTACTCCAAATGTGGCCTTACCAAGGTTTTGTACAGCTGCATCATCACCTCACGGCTCTTAAATTCAATCCCTCTGTTAATGAACGCGAGCACATCATACGCCTTCTTCACAGCTCTATCCACTTGAGTGGCAACTTTCAAAGATGTATGAACGTAGACCCCAAGATCTCTCTGCTCCTCCACATTGCCAAGAACTCTACCGTTAACCCTGTATTCCGCATTCATATTTGTCCTTCCAAAATGGACAACCTCACACTTTTCAGGGTTAAACTCCATCTGCCACTTCTCAGCCCAGCTCTGCATCCTATCTATGTCTCTTTGCAGCCGACAACAGCCCTCCTTACTATCCACAACTCCACCAATCTTCGTATTGTCTGCAAATTTACTGACCCACCCTTCAACTCCCTCATCCAAGTCATTAATGAAAATCACAAACAGCAGAGGACCCAGAACTGATCCCTGCGGTACGCCACTGGTAACTGGGATCCAGGCTGAATATTTGCCATCCACCACCACTCTCTGACTTCTATCGGTTAGCCAGTTTGTTATCCAACTGGCCAAATTTCCCACTATCCCATGCCTCCTTACTTTCTGCAGAAGCCTACCATGGGGAACCTTATCAAATGCCTTACTAAAATCCATGTACACTACATCCACTGCTTTACCTTCATCCACATGCTTGGTCACCTCCTCAAAGAATTCAATAAGATTTGTAAGGCAAGACCTACCCCTCACAAATCCGTGCTGACTATCCCTAATCAAGCAGTGTCTTTCCAGATGCTCAGAAATCCTATCCTTCAATACCCTTTCCATTACTTTGCCTACCACCGAAGTAAGACTAACTGGCCTGTAATTCCCAGGGTTATCCCTAGTCCCTTTTTTGAACAGGGGCACGACATTCGCCACTCTCCAATCCCCTGGTACCACCCCTGTTGACAGTGAGGACGAAAAGATCATTGCCAACGGCTCTGCAATTTCATCTCTTGCTTCCCATAGAATCCTTGGATATATCCCGTCAGGCCCGGGGGACTTGTCTATCCTCAAGTTTTTCAAAATGCCCAACACATCTTCCTTCCTAACAAGTATTTCCTCGAGCTTACCAATCTGTTGCACACTGTCCTCTCCAACAATATCGCCCCTCTCATTTGTAAATACAGAAGAAAAGTACTCATTCAAGACCTCTCCTATCTCTTCAGACTCAATACACAATCTCCCGCTACTGGCCTTGATCGGACCTACCCTCGCTCTAGTCATTCTCATATTTCTCACATATGTGTAAAAGGCCTTGGGGTTTTCCTTGATCCTACCCGCCAAAGATTGTTCATGCCCTCTCTTAGCTCTCCTAATCCCTTTCTTCAGTTCCCTCCTGGCTATCTTGTATCCCTCCAATGCCCTGTCTGAACCTTGTTCCCTCAGCCTTACATAAGTCACCTTTTTCCTCTTAACAAGACATTCAACCTCTCTTGTCAACCATGGTTCCCTCACTCGACCATCTCTTCCCTGCCTGACAGGGACATACATATCAAGGACACGTAGCACCTGTTCCTTGAACAAGTTCCACATTTCACTTGTGTCCTTCCCTGACAGCCTATGTTCCCAACTTATGCACTTCAATTCTTGTTTGACAACATCGTATTTACCCTTCCCCCAATTGTAAACCTTGCCCTGTTGCACGTACCTATCCCTCGCCATTACTAAAGTGAAAGTCACAGAATTGTGGTCACTATCTCCAAAATGCTCCCCCACTAACAAATCTATCACTTGCCCTGGTTCATTACCCAGTACTAAATCCAATATTGCCCCTCCTCTGGTCGGACAATCTACATACTGTGTTAGAAAAGCTTCCTGGACACACTGCACAAACACCACCCCATCCAAACTATTTGATCTAAAGAGTTTCCACTCAATATTTGGGAAGTTAAAGTCGCCCATGACTACTACCCTATGACTTCTGCACCTTTCCAAAACTGTTTCCCAATCTGTTCCTCCACATCTCTGTTACTATTGGGGGGCCTATAGAAAACTCCTAACAAGGTGACTGCTCCTTTCCTATTTCTGACTTCAACCCATACTACTTCAATAGGGTGATACTCCTCGAACTGCCTTTCTGCAGCTGTTATACTATCTCTAATTAATAATGCCACTCCCCCACCTCTTTTACCACCCTCCCTAATCTTATTGAAACATCTATAACCAGGGACCTCCAACAACCATTTCTGCCCCTCTTCTATCCAAGTTTCCGTGATGGCCACCACATCGTAGTCCCAAGTACCGATCCATGCCTTAAGTTCACCCACCTTATTCCTGATGCTTCTTGCGTTGAAGTATACACACCTCAACCCATCTCCGTGCCTGCAAATACTCTCCTTTGTCAGTGTTCCCTTCCCCACTGCCTCATCACATGTTTTGGTGTCCTGAATATTGGCTACCTTAGTTGCTGGACTACAAATCCGGTTCCCATTCCCCTGCCAAATTAGTTTAAACCCTCCCGAAGTGTACTAGAAAACCTCCCTCCCAGGATATTGGTGCCCCTCTGGTTCAGATGCAACCCGTCCTGCTTGTACAGGTCCCACCTTCCCCAGAATGTGCTCCAATTATCCAAATACCTGAAGCCCTCCCTCCTACACCATTCCTGCAGCCACGTATTCAACTGCACTCTCTCCCTATTCCTAGCCTCGCTATCACGTGGCACTGGCAACAAACCAGAGATGACAACTCTGCCCCAGAGCCAGACTCCGTGCCAGAGACCTGACCGCTAGGGCCTTCCCCCGGTAAGTCATCCCCCCCAACAGCATCCAAAACGGTATACTTGTTTTGAAGGGGAACGGCCACGAGGGATCCCTGCACTGTCTGCCTGTTTGTTTTTTTCCCCCTGACAGTAACCCAGCTATTCTTGTCCTGTACCTTGGGTGTGGTTACCTCCCTGTAACTCTTCTCTATCACCCCCTCTGCCTCCCGGATGATCCGAAGTTCATCCAGCTTCAGCTCCAGTTCCCTAACACGGTCTTTGAGGAGCTGAAGTTGGGTGCACTTCCCGCAGGTATAGTCAGTGGGAACACCGGTGGTATCCCTCACCACCCACATCCTACAGGAGGAGCATGTAACTGGCCTAGCCTCCATCCCCTCTTACCTTACAGAATATAGCTGCTGTGTGGACTAACTAGATCTCCGCCCTCCGACTCTGCTCCCAGTCAGCTACACTTCCTGTAAACTCCTGGCTCTCTTCGCACTCTTTGCGGAAATGTCGGAAACAAAATGAAAGGAGCACCTTACTCCCTCCTCACCTAACTCCCTCGGTCACCAAATCTCACTATCGCACTCAAAAAGCACCAAATTCAGCACTCAGTGCTGAATTCCCTACCGTGGGGAACCTTATCAAACGCTTTGCTGAAATCCATATACACCACATCAACTGCTCTACCCTCATCTACCTGTTCAGTCACCTTCTCAAAGAACTCAATAAGGTTTGTGAGGCATGACCTACCCTTCACAAAGCCATGCTGACTATCCCTGATCATATTATTCCTATCTAGATGATTATAAATCTTGTCTCTTATAATCCCCTCCAAGACTTTACCCACTACAGACGTGAGGCTCACCGGTCTATAGTTGCCGGGGTTGTCTCTGCTCCCCTTTTTGAACAAAGGGACCACATTTGCTGTCCTCCAGTCCTCTGGCACTATTCCTGTAGCCAATGATGACATAAAAATCAAAGCCAAAGGTCCAGCAATCTCTTCCCTGGCCTCCCAGAGAATCCTAGGATAAATCCCATCAGGTCCCGGGGACTTATCTATTTTCAGCCTGTCCAGAATTGCCAACACCTCTTCCCTACGTACCTCAATGACATCTATTCTATTAGCCTGGGGCTCAGCATTCTCCTCCACAACATTATCTTTTTCCAGAGTGAATACTGACGAAAAATATTCATTTAGTATCTCGCCTATCTCTTCAGACTCCACACACAATTTCCCATCCCTGTCCTTGACTGGACATATATAGGGAAATGAGGGACGAGGGGGAGATCATGGTAGATGAGTTGAAAGGGAAATGGGAAGAAGAGCTGGGGGAGGAGATTGACGAGGGGCTGTGGGATGACGCCCTACGTAGGGTAAACTCATCGTCCTCGTGTGCCTAAGCCTATTGCCCTAAGCCTGATACAATTTAAGGTGTTACACAGGGCGCATATGACTGGAGCACGGCTCAGTAAATTTTTTGGGGTAGAGGATAGGTGTGCGAGATGCTCGAGAGGCCCAGTGAATCACACCCACATGTTCTGGTCATGCCCGGCACTACAGGGGTTCTGGGAGGGGGTGGCAAAGGTGTTTTTGAAGTTGGTGGGGGTCCGGGTCGAACCAAGCTGGGGGTTGGCTATATTCGGGGTTGCAGAAGAGCCGGGAGTGTAGGAGGCGAGAGAGGCTGATGTTTTGGCCTTTGCGTCCCTAGTAGCCCGGCGCAGGATATTGTTAATGTGGAAGGAAGCCAAACCCCCGGGTGTGGAGACCTGGATAAACGACATGGCAGGGTTTATAAAGTTAGAACGGATCAAGTTCGTATTAAGGGGTTCGGCTCAAGGGTTCACCAGGCGGTGGCAACCGTTCGTCGACTACCTCACAGAAAGATAGAGGGAATGGAAAAGAAGAAAACAACAGCAGCAACCCAGGGGGGGGGGGGGGGGGGGGGGGGGGAGGGGGGGAGGAACCGGACGGACTCTCAGGGATGTCATTGTATATGTATAGACACTTGTTATAGGTAATGTATATTGGACTGTTGGATTGTATCTTTGGAGAGTAACTATTTTTGACAAGGCAGTTGCCACTCAGTTTTGTTTATGTTTCTGTTGATATATTATTTATTTATTTGTTTAAAATTGGCCACTGTTATTTATATTGCTTTGTTGTTGTTCAAAAGAAAAACTATGTACTGTTATGTTTGGCCACAAAATTCTGAATAAAATATATTTTTAACAAAAGAATTGGCAAGTCATGTTGCAGCTGTATAGAACCTTAGTTAGGCCACACTTGGAGTATAGTGTTCAATTCTGGTCGCCACACTACCAGAAGGATGAAGGGGCTTTAGAGAGGGTGCAGAAGAGATTTACCAGAATGTTGCCTGGTATGGAGGACAGCACAGGAACAGGCCCTTCGGCCCTCCAAGCCCGTGCCGACCATGCTGCCCGACTAAACTACAATCTTCTACACTTCCTGGGCCCGTATCCCTCTATTCCCATCCTATTCATGTATTTGTCAAGATGCCCCTTAAATGTCACTAGCGTCCCTGCTTCCACCGCCTCCTCCGGTAGCGAGTTCCAGGCACCCACTACCCTCTGTGTAAAAAACTTGCCTCGTACATCTACTCTAAACCTTGCCCCTCTCACCTTAAACCTTTGCCCCCTAGTAATTGACCCCTCTACCCCGGGGAAAAGCCTCTGACTATCCACTCTGTCTATGCCCCTCATAATGTTGTAGACCTCTATCAGGTCGCCCCTCAACCTCCTTCGTTCCAGTGAGAACAAACCGAGTTTATTCAACCGCTCCTCATAGCTAATTCCCTCCATACCAGGCAACATTCTGGTAAATCTCTTCTTCACCCTCTCTAAAGCCTCCACATCCTTCTGGTAGTGTGGTGACCAGAATTGAACACTATACTCCAAGTGTGGCCTAACTAAGATTCTATATAGCTGCAACATGACTTGCCAATTCTTATACTCAATGCCCCGGTCAATGAAGGCAAGCATGCCGTATGCCTTCTTGACTACCTTCTCCACCTGTGTTGCCCCTTTCAGTGACCTGTGGACCTGTACTCCTAGATCTCTCTGACTTTCAATACTCTTGAGGGTTCTACCATTCACTGTATATTCCCTACCTGCATTAGACCTTCCAAAATGCATTACCTCACATTTGTCCGGATTAAACTCCATCTGCCATCTCTCCGCCCAAGTCTCCAAACAATCTAAATCCTGCTGTATCCTCTGACAGTCCTCATTACTATCCGCAAATCCACCAACCTTTGTGTCGTCTGCAAACTTACTAATCAGACCAGTTACATTTTCCTCCAAATCATTTATATATACTACAAACAGCAAAGGTCCCAGCACTGATCCCTGTGGAACACCACTGGTCACAGCCCTCCAATTAGAAAAGCATCCTTCATAGAATTTACAGTGCAGAAGGAGGCCATTCGGCCCATCGAGTCTGCACCGGCTCTTGGAAAGAGCACCTACCCAAGCCCACACCTCCACCCTACCCGACACTAAGGGCAATTTTGGACACTAAGGGCAATTTATCATGGCCAATCCACCTAACCTGCACATCTTTGGACTGTGGGAGGAAACCGGAGCACCCGGAGGAAACCCACGCACACACGGGGAGAAAGTGCAGACTCCGCACAGACAGTGACCCAAGCCGGGAATCGAACCTGGGACCCTGGAGCTGTGAAGCAATTGTGCTAACCACTATGTGCTAACCACTATGCTACCGTGCTGCCTTCCATTGTTACTCTCTGCCTTCTGTGGCCTAGCCAGTTCTGTATCCACATTCCAGCTCACCCCTGATCCCGTGTGACTTCACCTTTTGTACTAGTCTACCATGAGGGACCTTGTCAAAGGCCTTACTGAAGTCCATATAGACAACATCCACTGCCCTACCTGCATCAATCATCTTTGTGACCTCCTCGAAAACCTCCATCAAGTTAGTGAGACACGACCTCCCCTTCACAAAACCATGCTGCCTCTCACTAATACGTCCATTTGCTTCCAAATGGGAGTAGATCCTGTCTCGAAGAATTCTCTCCAGTAATTTCCCTACCACGGAAGTAAGGCTCACCGGCCTGTAGTTCCCTGGATTATCCACCTAACCTGCACATCTTTGGACTGTGGGAGGAAACCGGAGCACCCAGAGGAAACCCACGCACACACGGGGAGAACGTGCAGACTCCACACAGACAGTGACCCAAGCTGGAATCGAACCTGGGACCCTGGAGCTGTGAAGCAATTATGCTACCCACAATGCTACCGTGCTGCCCTGTGTTGCGACAAAATCCTGCACTGGTACAGACAGGTCTCATGTCCGAGAGAGCAATGTTTCAGGGATGTTCTGGGGCCTCTGGTGTCACTTTAAATGGGGGAGGTGTGTTGTGGGTGGCACAGTAGCACAGTGGTTAGCACTGTTGCTTCACAATGCCAGGGTCCCAGGTTCGATTCCCGGCTTGGGTCACTGTCTGTGCGGAGTCTGCACGTTCTCCCCGTGTCTGCGTGGGTTTCCTCCGGGTGCTCCGGTTTCCTCCCACAAGTCCCGAAAGACGTGCTGTTAGGTGAATTGGACATTCTGAATTCTCCTTCTGTGTATCCGAACAGGCACCGGAATGTGGCGACTAGGGGATTTTCACAGTAACTATTGCAGTGTTAACGTAAGCCTAAATGTGACAATAAAGATTTTTATTGTGGTGCATGTCCAAATGTGGAGTGAAAATCTTATCTTATTTTTCTTCTGCTGGTCTGTGCAATGGCAGTAACTAACTTTAAACTACGTTACTGACATGTACAGGAAATTTATCATTCTATCAAAAAGAGTCATCCTGGGCAGGGGTGCTTTTCATCCGTGACGCCTTCAATCCATCTTTAAATATTGTGGAGATCGATAACAGGGCAATCACAGCTGCTGCCTGTCTATCCCACCAAACACTTCCAGGTCAGAGCCATTCTGCTGCCTGTCTGTCCCACCAAACACTTCCAGGTCAGAACCATTCTGCAGCCTGTCTATCCCACCAAACACTTCCAGGTCCGAGCCATTCTGCAGCCTGTCTGTCCCACTAAACACTTCCAGGACAGAGCCATTCTGCTGCCTGTCTGTCCTACCAAACACTTCCAGGACAGAGCCATTCTGCAGCCTGTCTGTCCCACTAAACACTTCCAGGTCAGAGCCCTGCTGTGACTTCTATCCTGAAAGTCAATGTCACTCCCTTTGATTGTGAGCAGCCTCTAGCTTCACAGCTGAGGGCTATTTCAAATAAGGAATTAGCCTTTTTAGTTGTGAGAGCACTCCACGCTCCTGAACTCTAAAGTTCCTCCTTGAAGGAACAGGTGCCCTGTCTGAGAGGATGATTGGTGGACTGGAAGTCCTGCAACCTTTGATGCTGAACAGCGTACCTGAACTCAAGGGTCAGCACCATAGGGGCAGCTGCCGACAATCAAACAGTAAAGAGCGGAGCTTCACCACTGACGACCCCCCGGGCAGCACGGTAAGTGTGTGGATGAGGGGAGGGCAGCTGAGCTCGACCTCCTGAATCTGCAGGGAGCCGCCACACATCATCCAGACTCGGCCGCCCATCAGGCTGTGGAGGGGAGTTCGGCAACGAGCCCGGGTGTATAGGAGTCGATGGTCAGTCAATGAGCCTATGCTGCAGAAGACTGTGTCTCAGCAGAGAGACAGTGCGGCACCTGTGCCCCATCCTCGCGGACTTGGCACCCCATGGAGGAGGGAACACCCGCTCCTGGTGGCAGTGACGGTCACCGCAGCCCTAAATTCCGATGCCACCAGGTCATTCCAGGGCTCGAGCGGGGACCTGTGTGGCACGCACAGGCACCCCCCCCCCCCCACCCCCCCCCCCCACACACACACACACACACACACACACACACAGGTGCATCCAGGAGGGGACGGATGTTCTGTATGCCCGGGCAGCAGACTATATCACCTTGAGCTGGACCAGACGCACCAAGATGCCTGGGCTGCAGGATTTGCCAGCATTGCTGGGATGCCACTGGTGTAGAGAGTGATCGTAGACACGCCTGTCACCCTGTCAGCACCGGGCATCAAGGATTAACAGGAAGAGGTTCCACTCCCTGAATGTTCAGATCGCGTGTAACCACCCTCTCAGAATCATGCACGTGTGTCCCCGCTGCCCTGGGAGTGAGCATGGCAGCTACACCCTGGGACATTCTGAGATCCCTGGTGTCGTCAAGGACCATCCCAGGATAACGGGTTGGCTGGTGGGGGACAAGGATACCCGCTGAGGACATGGCTGGTGATGCCGGTGTGGAGGCCTGAGACCGAGGCGGAGACCCGATACAATGAGGGCCCAGGCTGCCACATTGCTGTCATTGAATGGTGCATCAGGCTGCACAAAATGCAGTTCCGTTGTCGAGGCCATTCTGGCAGGGCTCTACAGTACCCCCCCCCTCCCCGCCCCAGAGGGGGTCCCGCTTTGTGGTGGTCTGTGCCCCACCAGCGGGGCAAATAGCTGGAGGAGGAGGAGGAACATACAGCCTCATCTGTGGAGGAGGGGGACGAGGAGGGGCTGGAGGACAAGCCCGAGGAGGGGCTGGCTGATGGAGGACAGGCAGCGGTAAGGGTCTAACATGCCGAGGAGGACCTCATGATCTCGAAATTCTCACGTGATGAGGCTGCGTCCATCAGCTCTTCGCTCCCCACCATCACACCGCCCCTCCCTGACCACCCTGACCCCCTCTCCAGGGTGATGGGCCTGTGTTGGCCCTGTCAGTGAGTCACTATTCAAGGCAGGAGAGTGACGATCACTCGCTGTGAGGAAAGCTCTGGTGCTCCTGGGGCAGCTGGAGTGAGCGCCAGACCCCGAGCCTCTGATTCACCAGCCCCCCGGTCCTGGCAGCCCCCCGGTCCTGGCAGCCCCCCCCCAGTCCTGGCAGCCCCCCCCGGTCCTGGCAGCCCCCCCCCGGTCCTGGCCCCCCGGTCCTGGCCCCCCGGTCCTGGCCCCCCGGTCCTGGCCCCCCGGTCCTGGCAGCCCCCCCGGTCCTGGCCCCCCGGTCCTGGCCCCCCGGTCCTGGCAGCCCCCCCGGTCCTGGCCCCCCGGTCCTGGCAGCCCCCCGGTCCTGGCCCCCCGGTCCTGGCCCCCCGGTCCTGGCCCCCCGGTCCTGGCCCCCCCATTGTCTGCACCATGATGTCGTGCCCTCAGCGCTGCTCCTCGCGACCATGCGCTGGAGCGCCTTGGCAATGTCCACCTGTGTCTGGGACACGTCCCTCAGTGAATGGGACATGATGCCCTCAGCCATGGTCATCACAGACTGAACAATGCCTTGGACACCAGCACTCACGGCTCGGACATGATGCTCCAGGTTTTCTACTGCAGTCCCCACCCTGGGAGTGTTGGCCTGGGTGCCCTGCATTGCTGGCACCATCTCCTGCACCCAAAGGGACTCCTCCAGTTGCTGGAATGTTATTGCCACACCCTCCCTAATGTCACCGCTGTGTCACATCATCTGGATCGCCTCTGGGAGAACTTGGACCAGAGGATTGACATCTGGCTGGGACCCAGCTGAGCCCTGAGATCCAGCAGAGCTCTGAGATCCAGCAGAGCCCTGAGATCCGGCAGAGCCCTGAGATCCGGCAGAGCTCTGAGTTCCAGCAGAGCCCTGAGATCCAGCAGAGCCCTGAGATCCAGCAGAGCCCTGAGATCCAGCAGAGCCCTGAGATCCAGCAGAGCCCTGAGATCCAGCAGAGCCCTGAGATCCAGCAGAGCTCTGAGATCCAGCAGAGCTCTGAGATCCAGCAGAGCCCTGAGATCCAGCAGAGCTCTGAGATACAGCAGAGCTCTGAGATCCAGCAGAGCCCTGAGATCCAGCAGAGCCCTGAGATCCAGCAGAGCTCTGAGATCCAGCAGAGCCAGGAGATCCAGCAGAGCCCTGAGATCCAGCAGAGCTCTGAGATCCAGCAGAGCTCTGAGATCCAGCAGAGCCCTGAGATCCAGCAGAGCTCTGAGATCCAGCAGAGCCCTGAGATCCAGCAGAGCTCTGAGATCCAGCAGAGCCCTGAGATCCAGCAGAGCCCTGAGATCCAGCAGATCTCTGAGATCCAGCAGAGCCCTGAGATCCAGCAGAGCCCTGAGATCCAGCAGAGCTCTGAGATCCAGCAGAGCTCTGAGATCCAGCAGAGCCCTGAGATCCAGCAGAGCTCTGAGATCCAGCAGAGCTCTGAGATCCAGCAGAGCCCTGAGATCCAGCAGAGCCCTGAGATCCAGCAGAGCCCTGAGATCCAGCAGAGCTCTGAGATCCAGCAGAGCTCTGAGATCCAGCAGAGCTCTGAGATCCAGCAGAGCCCTGAGATCCAGCAGAGCCCTGAGATCCAGCAGAGCTCTGAGATCCAGCAGAGCCCTGAGATCCAGCAGAGCTCTGAGATCCAGCAGAGCTCTGAGATCCAGCAGAGCTCTGAGATCCAGCAGAGCCCTGAGATCCAGCAGAGCTCTGAGATACAGCAGAGCTCTGAGATCCAGCAGAGCTCTGAGATCCAGCAGAGCCCTGAGATCCAGCAGAGCCCTGAGATCCAGCAGAGCCCTGAGATCCAGCAGAGCCCTGAGATCCAGCAGAGCTCTGAGATCCAGCAGAGCTCTGAGATCCAGCAGAGCTCTGAGATCCAGCAGAGCTCTGAGATCCAGCAGAGCTCTGAGATCCAGCAGAGCTCTGAGATCCAGCAGAGCTCTGACTGCTGACTCCCTTGGGCGTTCCTGCCTCCACCTGATCTGCATCAGCAACTGTGTGGTTCTCACCAGAGAGTGACCCCAAACCTATCCACTGATGTCACCCTCCGAGGTGTGTGTCTTGGGTGGTGGTGGGGCGGCGATACTGGGGGATGGCCAGCCTCATCAGGTGGAGATGCTGCGAGACAGTGGACATGCGGTCAGTGAGAGGGAAGAATCATGCCGCTAAACACTCTGACTCTGGGAATTTGTTCCCATTTTGTTGAATCCTGCCCAACATTTCTGTTTCCAGCCTAGTCTGTCCGGCCCTGTCAGAATTTTATACATTTCAATTCCCCTCTCATTCTTCTGAATTCCAGTGAATTCAGGCCCAGTCAGCCCAATCTCTCCTCACACGACAATCCTGCCGTCCCAGGGATCAGTCTGGTGAACCTTCGCTGCTCTCCCTCTGCGACAAGTATATTCTTTCTGAGGTAAGGAGACCAAAACTGTACACAATACCCTGGCCTCACCCAGGCCCTGTACAGATTTAGTAAGTCCTCCTCGCTGCTGTACTCAAACCCTCTCACAATGAAGGCCAACATACCATTTACCTTCCTAACTGCTGGTTGTATCTGCATCCTTGATTTCAATGATTGTTGTACAAGGATTACAAAATCGAGGCCCTGGAAGGTTTTGAAAATAAGAATGAGAATTTTAAATTGAGGCGCTGTCTTGACTGGGTTAGTGAGCGCAGGTTAGTGAACAGGATTTGGTGTAAAGACGTGAGCAGTCGAGGTTTGGATGAATTCTAGTTGCACGGGGTAGAAAGTGAGAGGACAGCCAGGAGCAGTATGATGAAAGGTTTACCTATACGTATGCTGACCTAATTTGGAAGCTTCTTGACAGAATCTGATCCGGTGATTCAATCAGAATTGAGGTAATCATGAACTTGTGTTTTGTCAGATCGTGTTCTGCTCCAGGATGTCTGAACATAAATAAGACCACCTGTTCAGCGTGTGAAGAATTGCTGCATTATCATAGTTAATACCTTTCAGGTAAATTTGAAATTGCCCAGGCAGATACAAAAGGTCCAATAATATTTGGAAAAGTCCCGAGATTCAGTCTCCCAGTGGTATGACTAATCTCGCCTCTCAGGCAACAGCTAAAACAGATCAATTAGATATTAATTTCTGTTTGTAGGACCTTGTTGTGTTCATCTTGGCTGCTAAAGTGACTGCAGTTCAGAAAAGCTTAACTGAATGTAAATCATGCTCTGACACCTAGTGGTAAGACTTGTGACTTCTATATTTATTGTAAAATACACGGTACATGAGCTACTGCACAAAGCATCAAGTGTGTGTTGTCCACTGTCACTGACGCTGAGGAAATCTGTGAAATGAGAGGCTGACTGACATAAAAAAAACATCCTGTGGAAATCTCACCTGCATTTATTAATTTCAGTTTGAAATGCTATCAATATCACTCCTAACTAGACCATGACCTTCTCTACCAATAGGGTGGGGAGCACATTTCTGGATGGCCATTTCCACGCACTTCTTGACTCCTATGTTAGGGATCATTGGCCACAAGGTGCCGCATGGCCCAATTTCGAGGTTGCTGAATCTCCTGAGTAGGAATATCTGAACTTGAAAACACTCTTACAGCAGTTGCACTATAAGTAGTTGCCAGTAAAAGATGTTTTTCAACATGTATGAAAATTCATCCCCAAGGATTCCCAGTTTGTTTAAAATATATAGCACCTAAACTATGGGATGTTTTCAAGAGGGCAGCATGGTGGTACAGTGGTTAGCACCGCTGCTTCACAGCTCCAGGGTCCCAGGTTCGATTTCGGCCTCGGGTGACTGTGTGGAGTTTGGACATTCTCCCCGTGTGTGCGTGGGTTTCCTCCGGGTGCTCCGGTTTCCTCCTACAGTCCAAAGATGTGCAGGTTAGGTGTATTAGTCATGATAAATTGTCCCTTATTGGCCCAAGAAGTGCAGGTTAGGTAGGGTTACGGGGTTAGGCTGAGGGAGTGGGCCTAGATGGGGTGCTCTTTCACAGGGTTGGTGCAGGCTCGATGGGCCGAATGGCCTCCTTCTGAACTGTCGTAATTCTATGATTCGATAGATACATTTCAGTCAATTGTCATAGTCAATAGTTGCGTGAGCAAAATGTTGTTACACAACTGAGCAATCAGTATCATTGTTGCAGTTAAAGACAATCTATTAAACAAATTGATTTAACTAAATTCTACATTGCAACCTCTTTGTTCCAGTCCATTCATCTCCTCCCCGACCAGCTTTCTGTTGAAGCGCTCTCTGTGTCTGCTTGGACCTTGTGTGGTACAAGGCTTATGCTTGATCAAATGTGAGCTCGAGTCGAACTTTTCTGCTGATCACATTCTTCACTCGCTGGACATTTACTGACCCCGGATGCTTGAACTAGCTACTTTAATAATTTTGGTTTTAAGTGTAGTTACCTGACCATTTCTTTTTGTCAATTGCTCATCTTTTAACCTATTCACAGACTAAATGAGCATTTTAACTTGTATTTTGCAGTTATTTAATGTTTTAACGTTGAAGCTTTAGATTTGATTGACATTCTCTTGTTTAATGCTGCGCTTACAGAAATCTTACTTTCACATTCATTTCCCTTGGGTTTATTTGTCGGTTCAATCACTCACGTGTATTTCAAATGTGCACTGTGCAGTGACATTTTGTGCCAGATTTGAAAACTGTATATTCTAAACATACCCCGAGGCATAATTCTTCCAGGTTGGCTTGTCTGTGTTGGAAATGTGTGCTGGAGATTCAATGTTATGCAAGGAAGAAGGAGCAATGGACAGCCGCTTGTTCATGGTTAACATTCATTTCACAGCTGTGGAGAAACTATGTTTAGTATTTATTTTGTTAGTAAAGCCGTCAGTCCCTGTCTCCATCAGTGCAGAGGTTCTGCAAGAAATAGTAGTTAAAAATCACTAACAAACATAAAATGGTGAAGCATTAGTATGGGGGAATGATTATTTAATAATCATTTAATTTAATTGCTCCATTCATTACTGTGTGGGTTTCATTGTGCAGGCACCTCACTGGACATGTTTGTTCCATTTTCCTCCACTTCCAGCTCAAAAGACTTTTGTGTCATAAATTGCTGCAAGGGGGGTGGGGAATGTAGAACTTGGTTAACGGCAGAATCAACAGTCCATTGCCGTAACCAATGGGATTTATGGATTGAGAAATAAACAGGAATAACAGAGAAAGATATAGAGTCAAATTAATACAGAAAGAGGAATAAAGAGGGAAAAAGAGAGACTCGATAAAGACAAAGGGAAAAGAAAATAATTCTGAACATTTGACATTTTTAAAGTCTCTAGCAACAATTTAATGTTGATATTTTATTAATTGCATTGTTAGGGTTGTGAGGCCCTTCCTGTTAATTCCTGTTTATCCCCTTTCTTTATTTGTGTTTTTATCATTTTAATCCATGGATGCTTAATGGACATGTGCCTTTAAGTCGAGGAGGGGAAGTGAGGAATTTGAAAACTACAAAAGAGAAGATGGTGCTCGCCTTCGGATAGCAGAACTTGGATCGATTGTTGGATGTTGAATTGGTCACGAGGCCATATTCTGCCTAGTAACAGGCGGTGCTTGGATCCTGTCGAGTGGGGTGATTTTTGAGAGAACCAAGGAAGGATGCTCAGTGGAAAGGACTTGATTTATTTTCTCTCTTTCGCCAAAGAAACTGCATAAGTGTACAGAGAGCTGAATCTACAGTCAAAATCACTGCAGACAGAAAGCAGAAAACTCGAACTGACAGCCGACATTGAAGGAAGGTGTGCTAGAAGACACTTGGCTGAAATAAAGACTCTGATCATTTTACTTTTCACCTCTCTTTGTTTGTCTGTCTTGTGTGCATGTGTGTGTATATAGAGGGTGGGGAGAGTTTAGGTGAGGGGAGGGGTGATTAAGAAATAGGTAATAGTTAACCTGTTGCATCTGCTGCATATTGAATTCTAGTTACTGTTATTAATAAACATAATTGTGTTTAAATTTACAAACCTGGTGACTGTAATTATTGGGCAGCTAAGGGCCAAAGATTTTGGGTGTTTTTCTGAGAAATATTTATTGATTTCAGTTGTGGTACGACTCCGTGTCAAGTGGGGCTGGAATTTACCTTGAACTAGTCCAGGGGATCGTAACAAGATCCAATGACAATCGCTTTGTTTAATGGCAATTACATTGTTAAGGCAATTTCTTTATTAAACAGGCGCTGGATATTGGTACACAGCTAAAGGGGGCAGCTGGAATACTGACGGGAGGAACTGGGAGAGTCTGTGACACTGCATTGCTGTCTAGCAATTAACCTGTTTTCAGGAACAACATTGCCTCAGACTCAATCTTCCTCAACATACAAATATTGGAGTTAACATGGTGGCAGAGGATTAACATTAAACTTTGGTGAATGATTACTGAATAAGAAGTTTTTAGTCTCTATTCTCTGAGGAAAAGGGAAGTACAATGATACTGACAAACCCAGGGTGTGATTCTCCGCTCCCGCGACTAAGTGCCCACGCTGTCGTGAATGCTGTTGAGGTTCACGACGGCGCGAAACGGCCCCGATCTCGACCGATTCAGGGCCCGAAGATGGGCTAGGATCGGGGCCGCGAGAAACTCGGGGGGGGGGGGGGTGTCGCTAAAGCAGCGTCGTCAGCGCGCGCCTGGCATTGGCGCCGTGTAAAAGCGGCGCTGCGTCATCCGCCGCCTAACTGGCGTCACCCGCGCATGCGTGGTTGCCGTCCTCCCCGACGCCGCCCCGCAAGAAGATGTCGGATGGATCGTGCGGGGCGCGGTGGAAAGGAGGTCCTCCTTCAGAGAGGCCGGCCCGCCGATCGGTGGGCACCGATCGCGGGCCAGACCCCTTTTGAGTCCTACCCCAGTGAAAGAAGCCCCCTCGCCTCCCCCCCCCCCACAGGCCGCCCCCCCCAGCGTTCCCGCGCTGTTCCTGCCGGCAGTGACCAGGTGTGGGTGGCGCCGGCGGGAAGCCGTCGTTTTGGGCAGGCCGCTCGGCCCATCCGGGCCGGAGAATAGCGGGGGTGGTGGAGAATCGCCATTTTGGGTTTCCCAGGCGATTCTCCGGCCTGCGCCGCGCAGAACTCGACAGGGCCATTCTCGCCGCTTGGGTGCATCGCGGGAGGGCGTCGTACCAGCGTCGCGGGGAAAAATGGCGCGCCAGCCGATTCTCCAAACCGGCGCGGGAGCGGAGAATCGCGCCCCCAGTTCCTAAATAGCTGGAGGATTGTTTTTACTTGGTCTTGGGATGTGGCCGTCGCTGGGCTGGGATAGCAGTTATTGCCCATCCCTAATTGCCCCTGAACGGAGTGTCTTGCTCGACCCCTTCATTGGGGGGTAGTTAAAAGTGAACTGCAAAATTTGACTATCCACCGAATTTTTTACTGAGTCTGAACCATATCAGCAAGGGATAGGTTATGTGGGAAAGTGGACACAGGTTAACTCGTCACCCTGGAGGAAGCAAGATGAGGCCTATCGGAAAAAAGCACGATCAGCAGCCAAGTATTTTTGGGACTGGATGGGGGGTGCCGTGGACACCGAAGAGGATTAATGCTATATTACAATCTTTGGATACATTTTACAAAAAGATGGGTTATAAGAAGCATATGAGGCATGGTCAGCTGCTGACAGATAAGAAAATGATTGATTCGTTCATGGGGAGTACACTATAGGCATTGCTATAAAAATCTCAACCTTCAAATCCCAGAATCTGTACTGGCTTTCAAATTGCTGGACTGTACACACATTTCTTATAATAATCTTTATTGACACAAGTAGGCTTACATTAACACTGCAATGAAGTTACTGTGAAAGGCCCACAGTCGCCACATTCCGGCGCCTGTTCGGGTACACAGAGGGAGAATTCAGAATGTCCAATTCACCGAACAACACGTCTTTCGGGACATGTGATAGGAAACCGGAGCACCCGGAGGAAACCCACGCAGACACGGGGAGAACGTGCAGACTCCGCACAGACAGTGACCCAGCAGGGAATCGAACCTGGGACCCTGGTGCTGTGAAACAACAGTGCTAACCACTGTGCTACCGTGCCGCCCTAAGTAGGTGTCAAGGTGTCTCTGGAATATGGCTGCCTGTGAGAGGGCAGCCCAGCCCTGGGCCTCGGCCCCGCCTGCACAGAATGCCCCAGGCCTTGGAGATGCTGATCCATAGTTAAAACCTTCACCCCAAGGCCTCCACTGCTGGCATCACCCATGCGGTTTTGGCCTGGGTGGCATGCATGTTCAGCACCACCTCCTGTTCCTGCACGAGATTGGACCCCTCCACCTGCTCCACCTGGTGATGGATACTCGCCATCAACCTCTCCCTGGCTCTGTGACTGCATCTCATCAATCGATGGGACTGTCCGTTCCAGAAGCCCAAGCCTATTCTGGACAGCAGCTAGTCCCTGGGATCGACCTGCTCTCCGACTGTCCACCCCCTCAGGGCTGCCTACCTCCACCTGCTGCACCGCAGCGTGTGTGTGGTGCGCACCAGAGAGTGTCCCAGGAGCCTCTTCACTAAAGTGCCCAACCGAAGTGAGTGTCTCTGGGATAGTGGAGGGTGTTGGAGAAGCTGTGACAGAAAATCAGAGTCATCCCGGACTTGAGCTCCGGGGATTCTTGGGTCACAGAGCTATGTCTCCCGTCCATGTCCTTGTCACTGGTCGGCACACAGGGGTGGGGGTGTGGGGGGGGGGGCGCAGACCAGGTAACATCCTGGTAAACGTCCTCTGCATCCTCTCCAAAGCCTCCACATACTTCTGGTAGTGTGGCGACCAGAATTGTGCACATATTCCAAGTGCGGCCTTACCAAGGTTCAATACAACTGTAGCATGACTTGCCAGTTTTTATACTCGATGCCCTGTCCAATGAAGGCAAGCATTCCGTGTGCTTTCTTTACTACCTTGTCCACTTGCGTTGCCACTTTCAAAGATCTGTGTACCTGCACGCCCAGATCTCTCTGACTTTCTATATTCCTAAGAGTTTTGCCATTTACGGTATATTTCCCCTCTATGTTCGACCTACTAAAATGCATTACCTCACATTTGTCCAGATTAAACTCCATTTGCCGTTTCTCTGCCCAAGTCTCCAACCTCTCTCTGTCCTGCTGTATCCTCTGACAATCCTCAACACTATTTGCCACTGCACCAACCTTGGTGTCATCCGCGAACTTACTAATCAGACCGGCTACATTTTCCTCCAAACCGTTTACGTATACTACAAACAGAGGCCCCAGCACTGATCCCTGTGGAACACCGCTAGTCACAACATTCCATTCAGAAAAGCACCCTTCCATTGCTACTCTCTGCCTTCTGTAACCGAACCAGTTCTGTATATATCTGACCACTTCATCTCAGATCCCGTGTGACATCACCTTTCATACCAGTCTGCCATGAGGCACCTTGTCAAAGGCTTTACTGAAGTCCATGTAAACAACATCCACCGCCCTCCCCTCATCAATCATCTTTGTCACCTCCTCAAAAAAAACCCGATCAAGTTAGTGAGGCATAACCTCCCCTTCACAAACCATGCTGCCTATCGCTAATGAGTTCATTTGTTTCCAAATGGGTATAAATCCTGTCCCTGAGAATTCTCTACAATAATTTACCGACTACCGATGTGAGGCTCACTGGCCTATAGTTTCCTGGATTATCCCTGCTACCTTTCTTAAACAGCAGTACCACATTAGCTGAATTCTGCCTCAGTGTATTCGAACAGGTGCCGGAATGTGGGGACTAGGGGCTTTTCACAGGAACTTCATTGCAGTGTTAATGTAAGCCTACTTGTGACAATGAATTTTTTTTTAAAAAGCTATTCTCCAGTCCTCTGGGATCTCACCTGTAGCCAATTAGGATGCAACGATGTCAGTCAAGGCCCCAGCAATTTCCTCCCTTGCTTCCCTCAGTATTCTGTCGTAGATCCCGTCCGGCCCAGGAGACTTATCGACCTTAATATCTTTTAAAAGACCCAATACCTCCTCCTTTTCGTTGTTAACATGATCAAGACTGTCCACCCCCTACCCATGAAGTCCTTTTCTTTGGTGTGGGAGGGAGGGTGATGTGAGTGTGGGAGTGAGGGTGGGGGATTGCGGGTGGGGGAGTGAGGTAATGGGGTGAGGGTGGGGATGAGAGTGGGGGTGAGGGTGGGGGAGTGCAGGTGGGGGGTTGAGGGTGGGGCGAGGGTGGTGTGGGAGTGAGAGTGGGGGAGTGTAGGTGGGGAGGTGGGGGAGTGAGGGTGGGGGGTGAGGGAGTGCTGGTGAGGGGGTGGGGGAGTGAGGGTGGGGGTTAGGTTGGCATGGGGAGAGTGGGGGGGATGAAGGTGGGGTGAC
Source organism: Scyliorhinus torazame (assembly GCF_047496885.1). Classification (NCBI taxonomy): domain Eukaryota; kingdom Metazoa; phylum Chordata; class Chondrichthyes; order Carcharhiniformes; family Scyliorhinidae; genus Scyliorhinus; species Scyliorhinus torazame. Next base: position 1,676,445 of record NC_092709.1, read on the forward strand.
GGTGGTGTGGGAGTGAGGGTGGGGGTAGGGTGGTGTGGGGATGAGGGTGGGGTGAGGGTGGGGGTGAGGATGGGGTAAGGGTGGTGTGGGAGTGAGGGTGGGTGAGCAAGGTATGGGGTGAGGGTGGAGATGAGGGTGGGGGTGAGGGTGCGGGTGCAGGTGGGGGTGAGGGTGGGGATGTGGGTGAGGGTGGGGGTGAAGGTGAGGGTGAGTGTGGGGGTGAGTGTAGGGGTGCGGTTGGGGGTGAGGGTGAGGTGAGGGTGGGGTGGGGGTGAGGGTGAGGTAAGGGTGGGTAGGGGTGAGGGTAGTAGGGGTGAGGATGGGGGTGAGGGTAGTGGGGGTAGGGGTGAGTGTGGGGGTGCGGTTGGGGGTGAGGGTGAGGTGACGGTAGTGGGGGTGGGGGTGAGTGTGGGGGTGGGGTGAGGGCGAGGTAAGGGTGGGTGGGGGTGAGGGTGAGTGTGGGGGTGAGTGTGGGGGTGAGGGTGAGGTGACGGTAGTGGGGGTGGGGGTGAGGGTGGGGGTGGGGGTGAGGTGACGGTAGTGGGGGTGGGGGTGAGGGTGAGGTAAGGGTGGGTGGGGGTGAGGGTGAGTATGGGGGTGAGGTGACGGTAGTGGGGGTGGGGGTGAGTGTGGGGGTGAGGGTGGGGGTGAGGGTGAGGTGACGGTAGTGGGGGTGGGGGTGAGTATGGGGGTGAGTGTGGGGGTGCGGTTGGGGGTGAGTGTGGGAGTGAGGGTGGGGGTGAGGGTGAGGTGACGGTAGTGGGGGTGGGGGTGAGGGTGAGGTGACGGTAGTGGGGGTGGGGGGGTTGACACACGTGTCACGGGGAAGATCTCAGCAGGGTCTCACTTCTCGCCCGCGGCCGATCTCCTCCCTGGCGAGTTCCCTTTCTTCTGGGCCACCGACCTGGTCCAGGGCCCTCTGCCCTGCTGCAAGTCCGGCGGTCCCCCTCCTGTTTTCTCCTACTCCAGCGGTTATGGGCTGCCTTCTCCTGCAGGGGAGGAGGGTCTCACTGTGTCCAGTAGGGTCTGAGGTTCGGTGTTGATGAACTGTGGGGCTGTGCGTCTTGCTGCCATCCTGTTGGCTGGGGTGGTGTGTGTGGGGAGTGTAATGTGTGTGTGCGGCTGGGATGGTGTGTGTGGGGAGTGTAATGTGTGTGTGCGGCTGGGATGGTGTGTGTGGGGAGTGACGTGTGTATCTGTGGCTGCAGCTTGTCAGCCTCCTTAGTGTCAATCACGGACCCGACGAATCCGGCCCCGTTTCTCATTGGAATCGATTGTGTTCCGCGTGGTCCCGGTGCGAGACCCTCCGCACTCGCTGAATCGCTCCAGGTGCGGCGCCGGTTTTGCTTTTGTGGAGAATCCACGAATCCTGCGCCGGCATCAACATCGCCTCAGATTGTGTTTGGGAAAAGTGTGGATCTACATTTTACCATGTCAGGGCTTCCTGCCCTCTGCTCAGGAAGACAGAGGTTTCTTGAAGGATTAAAGCAGTCTTCGGAACTTCTGAGAAGAAACATTTGGTGGACAAAAAAAAGATTGTCTGGAAGTTACCGAGACAATTTGTGTATCCAATGTCACACAAACTGGAAGCTGTGTTGGAGGATGCTGGAGTGGTCGATGGAGAATACTTTTTGAGCAAATTACAGCTCACTGTGAAATTTGTGTTAAACATTGAAGGTCACCTCCACGTTCTGTTGTGAACCTGCCACTGTCAATGGACTTCAGGGACAATGATGGGTTTTTTTGCTCCACTTCATCGGTATAGCAATGAGATTTAGCCTCTCTCCGGGAATACATGGTGAGGGCAAACAGACCAGTGGAGACAAGTGGTGATGAAACGGGTTGGCACTGAATTAGGACACCAACAAAATTCCTGATGTATAATGGAGGGGAATTTGCAAACGATGAGTTTTGGGACATTTGTGAAAATGTGAATATTATAGTTAATACTGCGGCTGAGAGCCTGCATGGTTTATGTGAGAGGAATCATTCAAGAATTGATGAAATGTTGCACAAAATACTAGCAGAACAACCAGATTGCAAGTTGCAAACAGCTCTGGCATGAGCCATGCAAAGAATTCTTTGCAAATGGCTGGGGTACAGCCTGTACCAGTTGGTGTATGGACCTAATCCGATGTTAGTATCAGAGCTGTCGGCTGCTCCCACTGCATTGAAGGAACTACCATTAGCTCTTTTTTTCTGTCCATGTGAATGTCTTGCATGCAGGCAGGCAAACTTTCATTAAAGCTCAGGTTTCGGAGAAAATTCGATGAGCCTTTTGGCACCACATGAGGCCACTGGGAATACAGTTTAATCAAGGGGAACGGGTGTGTTACAAAAGAGAAGGGTGGAAGAATGGAAAGGGCCCGGTAAAGTTATAGGTAGTGATGGAAGTGATTGTACTATATGCGTTCCTCCCGACTAATTGGCGCAGATTCTAAACAGGACACAAACGTGTATTTTGGGCGGTTATGAGGAGCCGATTATGGCAGATAGAGGGATGACTGAATATGGACAAAGTAACCACTAAAGCATTGGATAAGGCTGTTCATCCAGACGGGCAACTACTTAAAGTAGGAACAAGAGTAACATGTATGCCAGTAGGAACCAATATGTGGAGAGATGCCACCATTATAGGGAGAGCAGGAAAAGCTACTGGAAAATGCAAACATTGGCTGAATGTACAGGATGAAGGACAGGAGGTGAGACCCCTGAATTGACAAAATGAGGTGAAAATGTGGAAGACCAGACGTGCAGCATCAGTTCTGAAAGTAGATCGGAAAGTGGCCATGTCCTGAGGAAAAGATCATCATGTTATTCCTCTACTTAATGAAGTATCCAAAAAATTTTCTCTGGAGTTTTCAGGTACCTGTTTCCAGTGGAGATCTCTTGCAGGTTCCCCCAGCGGAGCTGCGCAATAACGTGAACATCAGTTTGGCTTTGCAGAGTCTGGAAATAAAATGTCTGGGAGAACTGGATTGATATTTATAGGAGTCAGTGATTGAGAGTCTTTGAAACTAGTCAGGCAATGAAGGGTTTCGGGAATAAATCAGGCCAGGAGGTCACGTGAGTGCAATGGGTAAATGAGGATTCATTTGTTTATTTACTGTGCCAAATATTTCCTCTTCTGGGATCTGCCCTCTGCTGCCTTTGAAGTGCATATATTGGATTTCTGTTACCACTGCTCCAGGATTCAATTTAGGCCTCTTTATAGATAGGATTCAAGCTCAAAGTACAATCAACTGAAGCATTTAACAAAAACAGTGCAGAAGGAGGTTATTTTGTCCGTTGTGTCTGCACCATCTCTCTGAATGAACAATTCACATAGTGCCATTACCCCACCTTTTCCTCATAAGCCTGCACACTCTTCCTTTGCACGGTCTAGAAGGGGTGGGGAAAGTCGAAACCCTTGAGGAGAATAAAGAAAATAGGAAGGTACTGAAGCGGGAAATTAGGACGGCTAGGAGGGGTCATGAAAAGTCCTTGCAAATCGTTTTTTGTACAGTGTGTGCAGGAGGGTTTCCTGAAACAATATGTTGACAGGCCAACAAGAGGCGAGGCCACGTTGGATTTGGTTTTGGGTAATGAACCAGGCCAGGTGTTGGATTTGGAGGTAGGAGAGCACTTTGGGGACAGTGACCACAATTCGGTGACGTTTACGTTAATGATGGAAAGGGATAAGTATACACCGCAGGGCAAGAGTTATAGCTGGGGGAAGGGCAATTATGATGCCATTAGACGTGACTTGGGGGGGATAAGGTGGAGAAGTAGGCTGCAAGTGTTGGGCACACTGGATAAGTGGGGCTTGTTCAAGGATCAGCTACTGCGTGTTCTTGATAAGTATGTACCGGTCAGACAGGGAGGAAGGCGTCGAGCGAGGGAACCGTGGTTTACCAAGGAAGTGGAATCTCTTGTTAAGAGGAAGGAGGAGGCCTATGTGAAGATGAAGTGTGAAGTTTCAGTTGGGGCGATGGATAGTTACAAGGTAGCGAAGAAGGATCTAAAGAGAGAGCTAAGACGAGCAAGGAGGAGACATGAGAAGTATTTGGCAGGAAGGATCAAGGAATACCCAAAAGCTTTCTATAGGTATGTCAGGAATAAGCGAATGACTAGGGAAAGAGTAGGACCAGTCAAGGACAGGGATGGGAAATTGTGTGTGGAGTCTGAAGAGATAGGCGAGATACTAAATGAATATTTTTCGTCAGTATTCACTCAGGAAAAAGATAATGTTGTGGAGGAGAATGCTGAGCCCCAGGCTAATAGAATGGATGGCATTGAGGTACGTAGGGAAGAGGTGTTGGCAATTCTGGACAGGTTGAAAATAGATAAGTCCCCGGGACCTAATGGGATTTATCCTAGGATTCTCTGGGAGGCAAGGGAAGAGATTGCTGGACCTTTGGCTTTGATTTTTATGTCATCATTGGCTACAGGAATAGTGCCAGAGGACTGGAGGACAGCAAATGTGGTCCCTTTGTTCAAAAAGGGGAGCAGAGACAACCCCGGCAACTATAGACCGGTGAGCCTCACGTCTGTAGTGGGTAAAGTCTTGGAGGGGATTATAAGAGACAAGATTTATAATCATCTAGATAGGAATAATATGATCAGGGATAGTCAGCATGGCTTTGTGAAGGGTAGGTCATGCCTCACAAACCTTATTGAGTTCTTTGAGAAGGTGACTGAACAGGTAGACGAGGGTAGAGCAGTTGATGTGGTGTATATGGATTTCAGCAAAGCGTTTGATAAGGTTCCCCATGGTAGGCTATTGCAAAAAATACGGAGGCTGGGGATTGAGGGTGATTTAGAGATGTGGATCAGAAATTGGCTAGCTGAAAGAAGACAGAGGGTGGTGATTGATGGGATATGTTCAGAATGGAGTACAGTCACAAGTGGAGTACCACAAGGATCTGTTCTGGGGCCGTTGCTGTTTGTCATTTTTATCAATGACCTAGAGGAAGGCGCAGAAGGGTGGGTGAGTAAATTTGCAGACGATACTAAAGTCGGTGGTGTTGTCGATAGTGTGGAAGGATGTAGCAGGTTACAGAGGGATATAGATAAGCTGCAGAGCTGGGCTGAGAGGTGGCAAATGGAGTTTAATGTAGAGAAGTGTGAGGTGGTTCACTTTGGAAGGAATAACAGGAATGCGGAATATTTGGCTAATGGTAAAGTTCTTGAAAGTGTGGATGAGCAGAGGGATCTAGGTGTCCATGTACATAGATCCCTGAAAGTTGCCACCCAGGTTGATAGGGTTGTGAAGAAGGCCTATGGAGTGTTGGCCTTTATTGGTAGAGGGATTGAGTTCCGGAGTCGGGAGGTCATGTTGCAGCTGTACAGAACTCTGGTACGGCCGCATTTGGAGTATTGCGTACAGTTCTGGTCACCGCATTATAGGAAGGACGTGGAGGCTGTGGAGCGGGTGCAGAGGAGATTTACCAGGATGTTGCCTGGTATGGAGGGAAAATCTTATGAGGAAAGGCTGATGGACTTGAGGTTGTTTTCGTTGGAGAGAAGAAGGTTAAGAGGAGACTTAATAGAGGCATACAAAATGATCAGGGGGTTGGATAGGTAGGACAGTGAGAGCCTTCTCCCGCGGATGGATATGGCTGGCACGAGGGGACATAACTTTAAACTGAGGGGTAATAGATATAGGACAGAGGTCAGAGGTAGGTTCTTTACGCAAAGAGTAGTGAGGCCGTGGAATGCCATACCTGCTACAGTAGTGAACTCGCCAACATTGAGGGCATTTAAAAGTTTATTGGATAAACATATGGATGATAATGGCATAGTGTAGGTTAGATGGCTTTTGTTTCGGTGCAACATCGTGGGCCGAAGGGCCTGTACTGCGCTGTATTGTTCTATGTTCTATGTTCTATGTTCTATATGCGGGAGAGAGGGTACGCATCTAGCTGCGTGTACCTGTTGATGGTCTGACTATAGACTACGACCATCCTTTGCTTCTCCCCGGTCTTCACGACTACCACCTGGGCTCTCCAGGGACTATTGCTGGCCTGGATTATGCCTTCCTTCAGCAACCGCTGGACTTCAGACCGAATAAATATCCGGTCCTGGGCGCTGTACTGTCTGCTCCTAGTGGCGATGGGTTTGCAATCCGGGGTGAGGTTTGCAAACAAGGACGGCGGTTCAACCTTGAGGGTTGCGGGGCCGCAGATAGTGAGTGGGGGTATTGGGCCGCCGAATTGGAATGTTAGGCTCTGGAGGTTAACCTGGAAGTCTAATCCTAGTAATGTGGGCGCACAGAGTTGGGGAAGGACGTAGAGCCTGTAGTTCTTAAACTCCCTCCCTTGCACCGTTAGGTTCGCGAAGCAGAACCCTTTGATCTCCACTGAGTGGGATCCTGCAACTAGGGAAATCTTTTGCATGCTTGGATGGATGGACAGAAAACAGCGTCTTACCGCATCTGGGTGAATAAAACTTTCCGTGCTCCCGGAGTCGATCAAGCATGGCGTCTCGTATCCGTTGACCAGCACCGCTGTTGTCGTCGTTTGGAGCGTCCGGGGCCGCGATTGATCCAGTGTCACCGAAGCCAGTCGTGGCAGTAGTGTTGCGGCGTTTTCTTCAGACCCTGTGGAGCCGTCGATGCTGGGGTCCTTTGTTGTCAACCAAGATGGCGGCGTCCATGAATCGCACGCGGCCGGGGGTGGACATGGCTGGGGGGGTCACAAGATGGCGGCGCCCATCCTCCCCTCGTGGTGTCCGGGACCCAAAATGGCGGCGCCGCGGGTCGCACATGGGACGCTGGGGGGGTTGGGGGGTATTTGGGATGTGTTGTCCTCGTTCTTCTCCGGGGATTGCGGCGACCCCCCCGGGACCGGCACACTGCCGCGTAATGGCCCTTTTTGCCGCAGCTTTTACAAGTAGCTGCGCGGGCCGGGCAGCGCTGCCAGGGGTGTTTCGCCTGCCCGCAAAAGTAGCAGCGGGCCCCACCGGGATGGTCTGGTGCTTTAACCGCGCAAGCTTGCGGGGGGGTGGGGGGTGCCGGGGAGTCGGTCGCGACGGGGGTCCACGGAGCCCAAGGGGCTGCCACGCGGTTGGGGCCTTAGGCGTGGGCGTTTTGGGAGGCCACATCAAGGGAAGCTGCAAGGGCCCATGCCTCTGAGAGTCCTAGCGACTCTCTTTCTAAAAGTCTCTGACGAATTTGGGGAGAGTTCATACCTGCCACGAATGCATCTCGAATTAGCAGGTCCGTGTGTTCGATCGCGTTCACTGGCGGGCAGTTGCAGTTTCGTTCCAAAATCAGCAGCGCGCCGTAGAATTCGTCGAGCGATTCTCCGGGAATTTGCCGTCTCGTCGCGAGTTGGTGGCGCGCGTAGACCTGGTTTACGGGCCGAACGTAGATGCCCTTCAGCAACGCGAGCGCCGTCGGGAAATCCTCCGCGTCTTCTATAAGCGAGTAAATCTCCGGGCTTACCCTGGAATGCAGGATCTGCATTTTCTGCTCTTCCGTGATCCGGCTGGGGGCTGTTCGAATGTAGCCTTCGAAGCATGCTAGCCAGTGTTTGAACACGGCCGCCGAGTTTGCTGCATGGGGGCTGATCCGCAGGCACTCCGGGGCGATCCGGAGCTCCATAGTCTTTTAAGCTCGCTTAATAAATTGTAGCGCACAATGACTTACGTGAGACGAGAAGCGATGAAGTCTATCTAGGCTTTATTAAGCGAGACTTGTTCCCCAGCAGCTCAGTTACAGAATGAGGCTGCGGGGAGAACTTGAGCTCTTATACTCCGCCTTCAGGGCGGAGCCAGAAGTCGGCAGATCCAACCGGGACCCAGGACCTGTCAGCCAATAGCCTCTCGGCTTCACAGGTACCATATTACCCCTAATACATACCACCACAACTTTAACTTTCCAAATATTGACTGGAAACGCTATAGTTCGAGTACTTTAGATGGGTCCGTTTTTGTCCAATGTGTGCAGGAGGGTTTCCTGACACAGGATGTAGATAGGCCAACAAGAGGCGAGGCTGTATTGGATTTGGTACTGGGTAATGAACCAGGACAGGTGTTAGATTTGGAGGTAGGTGAGCACTTTGGTGATAGTGACCACAATTCGATTAAGTTTACTTTAGTGATGGAAAGGGATAGGTATATACCGCAGGGCAAGAGTTATATCTGGGGGAAAGGCAATGATGATGCGATAAGGCAAGACTTAGGATGCATCGGATGGAGAGGAAAACTGCAGGGGATGGGCACAATGGAAATGTGGAGCTTGTTCAAGGAACAGCTACTGCGTGTCCTTGATAAGTATGTGCCTGTCAGGCAGGGAGGAAGTGGTCGAGCAAGGGAACCATGGTTTACTAAAGCAGTCGAAACACTTGTCAAGAGGAAGAAGGAGGCTTATGTAAAGATGAGACATGAAGGTTCAGTAAGGGCGCTCGAGAGTTACAAGTTAGCTAGGAAGGACCTAAAGAGAGAGCTAAGAAGAGCCAGGAGGGGACATGAGAAGTCTTTGGCAGGTAGGATCAAGGATAACCCTAAAGCTTTCTATAGATATGCCAGGAATAAAAGAATGACTAGGGTAAGAGTAGGGTCAGTCAAGGACAGTAGTGGGAGGTTGTGCTTGGAGTCCGAGGAGATAGGAGAGGTGCTAAATGAATATTTTTCGTCAGTATTCACACAGGAAAAAGACAATGTTGTCGAGGAGAATACTGAGATTCAGGCTACTACACTAGAAGGGCTTGAGGTTCATAAGGAGGAGGTGTTAACAATTCTGGAAAGGGTGAAATAGATAAGTCCCCTGGGCCGGATGGGATTTATCCTAGGATTCTTTGGGAAGCAAGGGAGGAGATTGCTGAGCCTTTGGCTTTGATCTTTAAGTCATCTTTGTCAACAGGAATAGTGCCAGAAGACTGGATGATAGCAAATGTTGTCCCCTTGTTCAAGAAGGGGAGTAGAGACAACCCCGGTAACTATAGACCAGTGAGCCTTACTTCTGTTGTGGGCAAAGTCTTGGAAAGGTTTATAAGAGATAGGATGTATAATCATCTGGAAAGGAATAATTTGATTAGACATAGTCAACACGGTTTCGCGAAGGGTAGGTCGTGCCTCACAAACCTTATTGAGTTCTTTGAGAAGGTGACCAAACAGGTGGATGAGGGTAAAGCAGTTGATGTGGTGTATATGGATTTCAGTAAAGCGCTTGATAAGGTTCCCCACGGTAGGCTACTGCAGAAAATACGGAAGCATGGGATTCAGGGAGATTTAGCAGTTTGGATCAGAAATTGGCCAGCTGGAAGAAGACAAAGGGTAGTGATTGATGGGAAGTGTTCAGACTGAAGTCCAGTTACTCGTGGTGTACCACAAGGATCTGTTTTGGGGCTACTGCTGTTTGTCATTTTTATAAATGACCTGGAGGAGGGCGTAGAAGGATGGGTGAGTAAATTTGCAGATGACACTAAAGTCGGTGGAGTTGTGGACAGTGCGGAAGGATGTTACAAGTTACAGAGGGACATAGATAAGCTGCAGCGCTGGGCTGAGAGGTGGCAAATGGAGTTTAATGCAGAAAAGTGTGAGGTGATTCATTTTGGAAGGAATAACAGGAAGACAGAGTACTGGGCTAATGGTAAGATTCTTGGCAGTGTGGATGAGCAGAGAGATCTCGGTGTCCATGTACATAGATCCCTGAAAGTTGCCACCCAGGTTGATAGGGTTGTTAAGAAGGCATACGGTGTGTTAGCTTTTATTGGTAGAGGGATTGAGTTTCGGAGCCATGAGGTCATGTTGCAGCTGTACAAAACTCTGGTGCGGCCGCATTTAGAGTATTGCGTGCAATTCTGGTCGCCGCATTATAGGAAGGATGTGGAAGCATTGGAAAGGGTGCAGAGGAGATTTACCAGAATGTTGCCTGGCATGGAGGGAAGATCTTATGAGGAAAGGCTGAGGGACCTGAGGCTGTTTTCGTTAGAGAGAAGAAGGTTAAGAGGTGACTTAATTGAGGCATACAAGATGATCAGAGGATTGGATAGGGTGGACAGTGAGAGCCTTTTTCCTCGGATGGTGATATCTAGCACGAGGGAACATAGCTTTAAATTGAGGGGAGATAGATATAAGACAGACGTCAGAGGTAGGTTCTTTACTCAGAGAGTAGTAAGGGTGTGGAATGCCCTGCCTGCAACAGTAGTGGACTCGCCAACACTAAGTGTATTCAAATGGTCATTGGATAGACATATGGATGATAAGGGAATAGTGTAGATGGGCTTTAGAGTGGTTTCACAGGTCGGTGCAACATCGAGGGCTGAAGGGCCTGTACTGCGCTGTAATGTTCTATGTTCTATGTTATGCACTTTGGAAGGAGGAATCTAGGCATAGACTATTTTCTAAATGGGGAAATGCTTCGGAAACCAGAAGCACAAAGGGACTTGGGAGTTCTTGTTAAAGATTCTCTTAAGGTCAACGTGCAGGTTCATTCAGCAGTTAGGAAGGCAAATGCAATATTAGCATTTATGTTGAGAGGGCTGGAATCCAAGAGCAGGGATGTACTTCTGAGGCTGCATAAGGCTCTGGCCAGACCCCATTTGGAGTATTGTGAGCAGTTTTGGTCCCCGTATCTAAGGAAGGATGTGCTGGCCTTGGAAAGGATCCAGAGGAGATTCACAAGAAAGATCCCTGGAGTGAAGAGTTTGTCGTATGAGGAACGGTTGAGGACTCTGGGTCTGTACTCGTTGGAGTTTAGAAGGATGAGGGGGGATCTTATTGAAACTTACAGGATACTGCGAGGCCTGGATACAGAGGATGTGGAGAGGATGTTTCCACTTGTAGGAAAAACTAGAACCAGAGGACACAATCTCAGACTAAAGGGACGATCCTTCAAAACAGAGATGAGGAGGAATTTCTTCAGCCAGAGGGTGGTGAATCTGTGGAACTCTTTGCCGCAGAAGGCTGTGGAGGCCAAATCACTGAGTGTCTTTAAGACAGAGATAGATAGGTTCTTGATTAATAAGGGGGTCAGGGATTATGGGGAGAAGGCAGGAGAATGGGGATGAGAAAAATATCAGCCATGATTGAATGGCGGAGCAGACCTGATGGGCCGAATGGCCTAATTCTGCTCTTATGTCTTCTGGTCTTATGGAGAGAGGTGAATACTCAGCGAGACCTTGGTGTCCTCGTGCATCAGTCGCTGAATGTAAACGCTCAGGTACAGCCGGCAGTAAAGAAGGGAAATGGTATGTTGGTCTTCAGTGAGAGGATTTGAGTAGCGGATGTTTTACTGCAATTGTATCGGGTGCATCTGGAGTATTGTGGGCAGTTTTGGTGTCCTTATCTGAGGAAGGATGTTCTTGTTATGGAGGGAGTGCAGCGAAGGTTTACCAGGCTGATTCCTGGGATGGCGGGACTGTGACATGAGGATAGACTAAGTCAGTTAGGATTATATTCATTTCAGTTCAGAAGAGTGAGAGGGGATCTCATAGACACTTACAAAATTCCAACAAGGTTAGACAGGGTAGATTCAGAAAGAATGTTCCTGATGGTGGGGGAGTGATGAGATCTACCATGCGGAATTAGTGAGGTCTTGCGACACTAAAACTCAGTAGAAATTTGAATTAAACTTCTCGGATGCAAACAAGAATCTTTATTGCCTCTATTTGATTACAATTATGAGAAACTTAAATCTATTCTCAATGAAGTCCGGCTAGCAAAAGGACTTAAAGAGAAGTAAATTGTACACAATTTAACTTTCAACATAATACAGAAATGGTTTCTTGCTTACGGCAAAACTCTTGCATTTACAAGAGGGGGTTTACAAGGGGGGGCAAGGATGGGTATCAGTTGGAGGCCATATCTGCCCAGTGTGTTCAGCTCCAGAATAGCCGATATGCCAGAATCTGCCTGACCGTACACTTGTACTAGGAATTCAGTGTGTGTGCTAACAACACCCTCCCCAATCTGGCAGCAATGTGACCCGCCCCAGACCGTGCATCCCGATGCATTTCAACCTCAAAATAAGCTTTGGGAATTACTGATCCCAATTTTGCCCAGCCAGATTCTTCTATAGATGGGATCAGCTGAAATATCCAACTTCTTCTAATCCCAAGTGATCAAATGATCAAAATGACTGGAGTTTTGTAATTGTGACAGGTTAATCCCACTGTTCACTGTGTGCTGCATTTTGTGTGTATTTCTGATTAGCTATCTGAGCTGGACTTACTTGGGCTTTGATTTGATGGATTTAGTTATCAGAATGTGCTGAGTGCAGGGAAATGCTGGAGAATGCGGCAGTAAAGTTTTATTAAACAGTCTCTGGATCGTGCTATTCATCAGAGACCAAGCATCGATAGAGAAACTGATTAAAACTCACTGAGCTGAGCACAAGCTGCTCTTGCTTTTGGGAAGATTGAAATCTATCAGATGTATAAGAGAATAATGCAAAGTGGAATTTGGAGGTAGGAGAGCACTTTGGGGACAGTGACCACAATTCGGTGACGTTTACGTTAGTGATGGAAAGGGATAAGTATACACCGCAGGGCAAGAGTTATAGCTGGGGGAAGGGCAATTATGATGCCATTAGACGTGACTTGGGGGGGATAGGTTGGAGAAGTAGGCTGCAAGTGTTGGGCACACTGGATAAGTGGGGCTTGTTCAAGGATCGGCTACTGCGTGTTCTTGATAAGTATGTACTGGTCAGGCAGGGAGGAAGGCGTAGAGCGAGGGAACCGTGGTTTACCAATGAAGTGGAATCTCTTGTTAAGAGGAAGAAGGAGGCCTATGTGAAGATGAGGTGTGAAGTTTCAGTTGGGGCGATGGATAGTTACAAGGTAGCGAGGAAGGATCTAAAGAGAGAGCTAAGACGAGCAAGGAGGGGACATGAGAAGTATTTGGTAGGTAGGATCAAGGAAAATCCAAAAGCTTTCTATAGGTATGTCAGGAATAAGCGAATGACTAGGGTAAGAGTAGGGCCAGACAAGGACAGAGATGGGAAGTTGTATGTGGAGTCTGAAGAGATAGACGAGATACTAAATGAATATTTTTCGTCAGTATTCACTCAGGAAAAAGATAATGTTGTGGAGGAGAATGCTGAGACCCAGGCTATTAAAATAGATGGCATTGAGGTACGTAGGGAAGAGGTGTTGGCAATTCTGGACAGGCTGAAAATAGATAAGTCCCCGGGGCCTGATGGGATTTATCCTAAGATTCTCTGGGAGGCCAGGGAAGAGATTGCTGGGCCTTTGGCTTTGATTTTTATGTCATCATTGGCTACAGGAATAGTGCCAGAGGACTGGAGGATAGCAAATGTGGTCCCTTTGTTCAAAAAGGGGAGCAGAGACAACCCCGGCAACTATAGACCGGTGAGCCTCACGTCTGTAGTGGGTAAAGTCTTGGAGGGGATTATAAGAGACAAGATTTATAATCATCTAGATAGGAATAATATGATCAGGGATAGTCAGCATGGCTTTGTGAAGGGTAGATCATGCCTCACAAACCTTATCGAGTTCTTTGAGAAGGTGACTGAACAGGTAGATGAGGGTAGAGCAGTTGATGTGGTGTATATGGATTTCAGAAAAGCATTTGATAAGGTTCCCCACGGTAGGCTATTGCAGAAAATACGGAGGCTGGGATTGAGGGTGATTTAGAGATGTGGATCAGAAATTGGCTAGCTGAAAGAAGACAGAGGGTGGTGGTTAATGGGAAATGTTCAGAATGGAGTTCAGTTACAAATGGCGTACCACAAGGATCTGTTCTGGGGCCGTTGCTGTTTGTCATTTTTATCAATGACCTAGAGGAGGGCGCAGAAGGGTGGGTGAGTAAATTTGCAGACAACACTAAAGTCGGTGTTGTTGACAGTGTGGAAGGATGTAGCAGGTTACAGAGGGACATAGATAAGCTGCAGAGCTGGGCTGAGAGGTGGCAAATGGAGTTTAATGTAGAGAAGTGTGAGGTGGTTCACTTTGGAAGGAATAACAGGAATGCGGAATATTTGGCTAATGGTAAAGTTCTTGGAAGTGTGGATGAGCAGAGAGATCTCGGTGTCCATGTACATAGATCCCTGAAAGTTGCCACCCAGGTTGATAGGGTTGTGAAGAAGGCCTATGGAGTGTTGGCCTTTATTGGTAGAGGGATTGAGTTCCGGAGTCGGGAGGTTATGTTGCAGCTGTACAGAACTCAGGTACGGACGCATTTGGAGTATTGCGTACAGTTCTGGTCACCGCATTATAGGAAGGACGTGGAGGCTTTGGAGCGGGTGCAGAGGAGATTTACCAGGATGTTGCCTGGTATGGAGGGAAAATCTTATGAGGAAAGGCTGATGGACTTGAGGTTGTTTTCGTTGGAGAGAAGAAGGTTAAGAGGAGACTTAATAGAGGCATACAAAATGATCAGGGGGTTAGATAGGATGGACAGTGAGAGCCTTCTCCTGCGGATGGAAATGGCTGGCAAGAGGGGACATAGCTTTAAACTGAGGGGTAATAAATATAGGACAGAGGTAGGTTCTTTACGCAAAGAGTGGTGAGGCCGTGGAATGCCCTACCTGCAACAGTAGTGAACTCACCAACATTGAGGGCATTTAAAAGTTTATTGGATAAGCATATGGATGATAATGGCATAGTGTAGGTTAGATGGCTTTTGTTTCGGTGCAACATCGTGGGCCGAAGGGCCTGTACTGCGCTGTATCGTTCTATGTTCTATGTTCTAATTTGCTGAATGTAATTCTAAAGATATAATTGTGGATAATTACAGAACTAATAATTAAGACAGTTATGCTTAATGAGCCTAAATGACTTATAAAATGTGCAACAGCTAAACTTGGTTGGGGTATGTCTCCTGTTACAATAGCTTGGTTATTGGAGTTTTGGATTTGACGATTTGGATATTTAAATCAAATGATTCAATTAAATTATGGTGATTGTACCCTTTGGTCAGATTACAGCTGCAATTATCAAATCTGTGCAACAATTGGACCATTTTATATTAGTTACTGGCTTGTTTCATTAATCAGCTTCTGTGCATTGATTTCTATTATCTAAAGTGGTGGTTGCCAACATTTTTGTTGCCAACATCAAAAGCTTTTGCGAATCACAATGTAAGCAAGTCCTTTGAAATGTTATTTTTTTCCATAGCTTTTACTGCTGACGGGAGTCAAACTTATATATCAACGGGTATTAAACACGCAACTGTTTCTCATAGTTTATGATGCTTACTCGCACATACATTGTGGATTATATTACACAAGGATGTTTGTGGAGCAAATTACATTGCGAATAATAATGGAACATCAATTCTGGTCCATCCCGAGGTCAGCACCTGCAGTCCTCTCCGCAGAGCACAGGCTGGGAACACCTGAGCGAAGGTGTTTTATGATGGTTAAGATCGGGAGATTGGTTTTATTTTTAAATTTTAGCTGCAGTGTTCAAGAAAGGATTTTAAAAAAATTACAAGTAGAAAATTCCGGAAACATTCAGCGAGTCAGGCAGTAGCTGTGAGCAGAGAAACATTTCGTTGGAACCCTGCCTTAAAGAAAAGCGTTTTGTTCAGGTTCAGAGAGGGCAGTAGGAACCCATCCACAGAGTCAAACTGGAAGTATGGAATGGGGTTGGGAGAAAGTGACGCAGATGTGGGACTGTGAGGAATATCGACTCCAAGATGTGTTGAAGCTGGAGTAATCCCAGAGGGAAAAAAACCAAGTGAAGTAGAACTGGGAAGGTGTTTAGTGAGAGAGTTGAGGCTGTTGACCAAGTTGAGTGCGATGATGCATTTTGGTGAGTCTGGAAAACGAATGAAGGAGTGATATTTGCCAGAAAGGGGAGATCCCAGAAAGGGAGGGTGGAATTGTAGCCCCTGCCCCTGCCCCTGGCTTCCAGTTATTCCAAATGATTCAACTTAAATTTCCCCGACCCTTCCTCCAGTCCCAGCCCTTGTCATTCTCTCACTGAGACGTCTGACCTTCATCTTTCTAGCGCCGAATAATACCCCAAACATTTTAGTCATGTTTTTAAAATCAGGGTTCAGATAAAGGTTGATACGGAAACGTTAACTTAATCTTCGACCTGCCTCTGTAGATTCTGCCTGGTTTAGGTATTTCCTGCTTTAGGATTCCCAGTATCCCAAGGGATTGAATTTTTCACTTCTGTTTATTTTGTGAACAGGGAAACAAATTGAGACAAGAGGAAAAACGGAAAACATAAGTGAAACTGCATTTGATAAATGAAGTGGTTTAAATGAGCCGATTTCCTGTATTGTTAAAGTTGTACATTTTCAACAGGTTGATTTTAAAAATTCAATCTGATTGCTTTTCAATGTGGGAATTGCTATCTAATTCACTGGCTGGGTAATTGCACATTGAGGAACATGCACCTCCCATATCTTCATTCCATCTGCACATATCCCATTGTCCAACGGTGGAAGAAGGGATTATTGCGCTAACTATAATTTAAAAAAACTTACACAGCATAATTCACACAGCATAAATCACACAGCATTGTTGTGATACCAAAGACTCTTTGTGGCAATTCCAAATGAACAATGATAATTGCTTTAAACTGCAATACTGGAGCTGGAGGCTCTGTTTCTGAGGCAAAGGCCGGAGGATCGGTGGCATTTTACGTGGAATAAATGGGCGGCGCCCCTCTCGCCGAGCCTGCCACTAGTGAGGGGCAGCCGCGCCACCAAATAAACGGGCAGAGAATGGCTGGGTCTGTGGCCACGGACCCCCTGGCTGCCCCCCCTGACTGCCCCCCCCTGGCTGCCCCCCCTGGCTGCCCCCCATCCCTGACTGCCCCCCATGCCCCCCCCCTGACTGCCCCCCATGCCCCCCCCTGACTGCCCCCCCCTGGCTGCCCCCCCTGGCTGCCCCCCATCCCTGACTGCCCCCCATGCCCCCCCCCTGACTGCCCCCCATGCCCCCCCCCCTGACTGCCCCCCATGCCCCCCCCCCTGACTGCCCCCCATGCCCCCCCCTGGCTGCCTCCCATGGCCCCCCCTGGCTGCCTCCCATGGCCCCCCCTGGCTGCCTCCCATGGCCCCCCCTGACTGCCCCCCATGCCCCCCCCTGGCTGCCTCCCATGGCCATCCCCTGGCCGTCCCCCCTGACTGCCCCCCATGCCCCCCCCCCTGACTGCCCCCCATGCCCCCCCCCCTGACTGCCCCCCCTGGCTGCCCCCCATCCCTGACTGCCCCCCATGCCCCCCCCCTGACTGCCCCCCCTGGCTGCCCCCCCCTGACTGCCCCCCCCTGACTGCCCCTCATGCCCCCCCCTGACTGCCCCTCATGCCCCCCCCTGACTGCCCCTCATGCCCCCCCCTGACTGCCCCTCATGCCCCCCCCCTGACTGCCCCTCATGCCCCCCCCTGACTGCCCCTCATGGCCACCCTCTGGCTGCCCCCAGCAGCCCTGGCGGAAGCCCCTCGGCCAGTAGCACAGCTCCAGCCCGACTGTGGCGGCTCTGGACACAGTCCGCAGCCGCCACGCCTGGTTCCCGCCGCTGAGACAACACCTGTCCCGTGTGGTCGGGAACTCGGCCCATCGGGGGAGGACCTTCAGGGCACGTCCTGAGGCTGTCCCAATGGCGTGTGACGCGCTGTGATGACGCTGTTTAGGAAGGGGTGGAGCATCCGAAAACTGCGTCAAACAGGCGGCGCCCCTGAGTTTGGCGTCAAAAGAGATTCTCCGCCCTTTCGGATATCGGCGTTGGGCAATGGAGAACTCCAGCCCTGGTCTCTCTCTCGCACTGAAGGTGAATGTTTCCAATGCAAGGGCTTATTTTCTTGTTTCAAACAGCTGACTGAGAAATATAAGTGCAGAATGTGACTGTCTCTCCAATATCCACTATTGGTGGACAATAGGGGCTGGTTTAGCACAGTGGGCTAAATAGCTGGCTTGTAAAGCAGAACAAGGCCAGCAGCGCGGGTTCAATTCCCGTACCAGCCTCCCCGAACAGGCGCCGGAATGTGGCAACTAGGGGCTTTTCACAGTAACTTCATTGAAGCCTACTTGTGACAATAAGTGATTATTATTATTATTGTTATAAAATCTGAAAATTGTCCCAACATTGCATAAAAGTAGAAATAAGACTTACCTTTAATTTCTGAATCAGTGAATAATTGTCACCCCTCGAGCACACCGAGTAATTCCAATTTAGGTTAAGATAGAAATCTTCCCTGTAGCATTAAGCTCAGGAAAACACCTGTGACAGGTGAGGCTGAAACAAGTTCAGGTAAGATCAAGAACAAGAAAGGTTCCTGTAAGGTTACAGAACCCTTCCTGCTGCAAACATTTCAGAAAGTACATTTGGAAATATGTATGTGAATGCACAGAGTGTTGTTAATCAGACTGGTGAGTTCCAGATGAACATGTGGAAATGTGGGATTGCCAGCAGCCTGGCCTCCCAGCCTGGTTCCCATGTTTGCCAGCGATGGGAGACGGCACACCGTTTACAGGCAGCGAGATTCTCAGCTCCTGTCCATGTCAATTGTCATTGAAGCCACCCCGCGCCACCTAGAAACCTGCAGGCGGGATCAGAGAATCCCAACAGGAGCGAACGGCCAGAGAATTCCAGTCATGATGTTGTGTCTGCAACAAAGCTCAAGTCTTAAAGGAGTGCCGGACTGAGTGTTAAAAAGCCCTGGTTACAAGGGGCGGGATTCGCCGTCCCACTGCACCCGTCTTCTGGTGCAGCGCCCCCCCCCCCCCGGCAGCGGGCCCCCCCGGCAGCGCCCCCCCCCCCCCGGCAGCGGGCCCCCCCCCGCCCCCCCGGCAGCACGCACACCCGGCAGCGGGATCCTCCATCCTGGCAGCAATGGGTTTCCCATTGTGGGCACCCCCACGCCGTCGGGAAATCCGTGGGCGTGAGTGCGCTGCCGGCGAAGCGGGAATCCCGCTGACAGAGAATCCTGCCCAAGGTTTTCAGGAAAGTTAGGAAAGGAAGAAAAGGGTAAAAGTGGCAGTATTGATTAAGGAGAACATTACAGCACTGAGGGGGAGGGTATCCCAGAGGGATCATGTATTTGGCTGGAATTTAGGAACAGAAAAGGTGCAATAACATTGCTCAGTATCGGCTATAGGCCACCAGCCAGTGGGAAGGATGAAGAGGAACAATTTTGCAAGGAAATTAGAGAGGTGCAAGAATAATAGAGTAGTTATAATGGGAGAAATTTAATTACCTGAGTATAGAGTGCGATAGTAATAGTGTAAAGAGCAGAGAGGGGAAAGAGTTACAAAATTGTGTTCGTGAAAATTTGCTAGGGCAATTTTCCCAGTCCAGTGAGAGTGGAGGCGTTGCTAGACCCGGGTCTTGAGAATGAAGTGGCCACAAGTGGATTGGTTATCACAGGATTAGAGGAAATTGGAATGATAGCAGGTCATTCGCCCTCTCAAACCTGTTCACCAAACATTTCCAGGTACCGGACCCCACGTCCAGGAAGCTGGGATCTGACCTGTACCAGATACAGAGTCCTCGGGTTGGGAGGGGGAACAGGATGATTTAACACTGAGTTGATTCCTCCAGCAAGCTGGACATGTCAGGAAGGGAAAGGAAAGGGATGAGGGATGGACCAGCCCAGCTTCCGCTGATAATCCCTGAGCCAAACAGCAAGGGATCAGCGTGCCGTAACCCGGATATGACGGGCAGCAATACTGTCACATCCCTGGTGTGCAGTTTCCAGGGCTGCACCTGGTTTTCAGGTTCTTCCAGATGTTGGGATGCCGGATACAAACAAAGAACAAAGAACAAAGAAATGTACAGCACAGGAACAGGCCCTTCGGCCCTCCAAGCCCGTGCCGACCATGCTGCCCAACTAAACTACAATCTTCTACACTTCCTGGGTCCATATCCCTCTATTCCCATCCTATTCATATATTTGTCAAGATGCCCCTTAAATGTCACTATCGTCCCTGCTTCCACCACCTCCTCCGGTAGTGAGTTCCAGGCACCCACTACCCTCTGCGTAAAAAACTTGCCTCGTACATCTACTCTAAACTTTGCCCCTCTCACCTTAAACCTATGCCCCCTAGTAATTGACGCCTCTACCCTGGGGAAAAGCCTCTGACTATCCACTCTGTCTATGCCCCTCATAATTTTGTATACCTCTATCAGGTCTCCCCTCAACCTCCTTCGTTCCAGTGAGAACGAACCGAGTTTATTCAACCACTCCTCATAGCTAATGCCCTCCATACCAGGCAACATTCTGGTAAATCTCTTCTGCATCCTCTCCAAAGCCTCCACATCCTTCTGGTAGTGTGGCGACCAGAATTGAACACTATACTCCAAGTGTGGCCTAACTAAGGTTCTATACAGCTGCAACATGACTTGCCAATTCTTATACTCAATGCCCCGGCCAATGAAGGCAAGCATGCCGTATGATTTCTTGACTACCTTCTCCACCTGTGTTGCCCCTTTCAGTGACTGTGGACCTGTACTCCTAGATCTCTTTGACTTTCAATACTCTTGAGGGTTCTACCATTCACCGTATATTCCCTACATGCATTAGACCTTCCAAAATGCATTACCTCACATTTGTCCGGATTAAACACCTTCTGCCATCTCTCCGCCCAAGTCTCCAAACAATCTAAATCCTGCTGTATCCTCCGACAGTCCTCATCGCTATCCGCAATTCCACCAACCTTTGTGTCGTCTGCAAACTTACTAATCAGACCAGTTACATTTTCCTCCAAATCATTTATATATACTACAAAGAGCAAAGGCCCCAGCACTGATCCCTGTGGAACACCACTGGTCACAGCCCTCCAATTAGAAAAGCATCCTTCCATTGCTACTCTCTGCCTTCTATGGCCTAGCCAGTTCTGTATCCAGCTCACCCCTGATCCCGTGTGACTTCACCTTTTGTACTAGTCTACCATGAGGGACCTTGTCAAAGGCCTTACTGAAGTCCATATAGACAACATCCACTGCCCTACCTGCATCAATCATCTTAGTGACCTCCTCGAAAAACTCTATCAAGTTAGTGAGACACGACCTCCCCTTCACAAAACCGTGCTGCCTCTCACTAATACGTCCATTTGCTTCCAAATGGGAGTAGATCCTGTCTCGAAGAATTCTCTCCAGTAATTTCCCTACCACTGAAGTAAGGCTCACCGGCCTGTAGTTTCCGGGATTATCCTTGCTACCCTTCTTAAACAGAGGAACAACATTGGCTATTCTCCAGTCCTCCGGGACATCCCCCGAAGACAGCGAGGATCCAAAGATTTCCGTCAAGGCCTCAGCAATTTCCTCTCCAGCCTCCTTCAGTATTCTGGGGTAGATCCCATCAGGCTCTGGGGACTTATCTACCTTAATATTTTTTAAGACACCCAACACCTCTTCTTTTTGGATCTCAATGTGACCCAGGCTATCTACACACCCTTCTCCAGACTCAACATCTACCAATTCCTTCTCTTTGGTGAATACTGATGCAAAGTATTCATTTAGTACCTCGCCCATTTCCTCTGGCTCCACACATAGATTCCCTTGCCTATCCTTCAGTGGGCCAACCCTTTCCCTGGCTACCCTTTTGCTTTTTATGTACGTGTAAAAAGCCTTGGGATTTTCCTTAACCCTATTTGCCAATGACTTTTTGTAACCCCTTCTAGCCCTCCTGACTCCTTGCTTAAGTTCCTTCCTACTTTCCTTATAATCCACGCAGGCTTCGTCTGTTCCCAGCCTTTTAGCCCTGACAAATGCCTCCTTTTTCTTTTTGACGAGGCCTACAATATCTCTCGTCATCCAAGGTTCCCGAAAATTGCCGTATTTATCCTTCTTCCTCACAGGAACATGCCGGTCCTGAATTCCTTTCAACTGCCACTTGAAAACCTCCCACATGTCAGATGTTGATTTGCCCTCAAACATCCGCCCCCAATCTATGTTCTTCAGTTCCCGCCTAATATTGTTATAATTAGCCTTCCCCCAATTTAGCACATTCATCCTAGGACCACTCTTATCCTTGTCCACCAGTACTTTAAAACTTACTGAATTGTGGCCACTGTTACCGAAATGATCCCCTACTGAAACATCTACCACCTGGCCGGGCTCATTCCCCAATACCAGGTCCAATACCGCCCCTTCCCTAGTTGGACTGTCTACATATTGTTTTAAGAAGCCCTCCTGGATGCTCCTTACAAACTCCGTCCCGTCTAAGCCCCTGGCACTAAGTGAGTCCCAGTCAGTATTGGGGAAGTTGAAGTCTCCCATCACCACAACCCTGTTGTTTTTACTCTTTTCCAAAATCTGTCTACCTATCTGCTCCTCTATCTCCCGCTGGCTGTTGGGAGGCCTGTAGTAAACCCCCAACATTGTGACTGCACCCTTCTTATTCCTGATCTCTACCCATATAGCCTCACTGCCCTCTGAGGTGTCCTCTCGCAGTACAGCTGTGATATTCTCCCAAACCAGTAGCGCAACTCCACCTCCCCTTTTACATCCCCCTCTATCCCGCCTGAAACATCTAAATCCTGGAACGTTTAGCTGCCAATCCTGCCCTTCCCTCAACCAGGTCTCTGTAATGGCAACAATATCATAGTTCCAAGTACTAATCCAAGCTCTAAGTTCATCTGCCTTACCCGTAATGCTCCTTGCATTAAAACATACGCACTTCAGGCCACCAGACCCGCTGTGTTCAGCAACTTCTCCCTGTCTGCTCTGCCTCAGAGCCACACTGTCCCTATTCCCTAGTTCTCCCTCAATGCTCTCACCTTCTGACCTATTGCTCCCGTGCCCACCCCCCTGCCATACTAGTTTAAACCCTCCCGTGTGACAGGATCTGATACCTGTAAATCGTGGCTAGTCTTCTGCTTCAATGCTTTTTTCCTGCACTATATCCTTAATCCCTGATGCCTTTAATATGTAAAAATCTGTCATTCTCTGTCTTGATAAATGACTGTGCCTATGACAGAGATAGGTAGGTTCCTGATTAATAAGGGGATCAGGGGTTATGGGGAGAAGGCAGGAGAATGGGGATGAGAAAATAACAGCCATGATTGAATGTCGGAGCAGACTCAATGGGCCGAGTGGCCTAATTCTGCTCCTATGTCTTATGGTCTGATGGTCCTAAGCCCTTTAGGGGACAGAATTTCAAAGGTTCACCACTCTTGGAGTGAACAAACTCTTCTCATCTCAGTTATAAATAGCCTAATGGTAGTATAGTGGTTAGCACAGTTGCTTCACAGCTCCAGGGTCCCAGGTTCGATTCCCAGCTTGGGTCACTGTCTGTGTGGAGTCTGCACGTTCTCCCCGTGTCTGCGTGGGTTTCCTCCGGGTGCTCCGGTTTCCTCCCACAGTCCAAAGATGTGCAGGTTAGGTGGATTGGCCATGATAAATTGCCCCTATTGTCCAAAAAGGTTAGGTGGGGTTACTGGTTTACGAGGATAAAGGACGTAGGGTGGATGCGTGGGGTTTAAGTAGGGTGCTCTTTCCAAGGGCTGGTGCAGACTCGATGGGCTGAATGGCCTCCTTCTGCACTGTAAATTCTATGATTCTATTCTGAGGTCCTGGCCCCTGGTTCTAGACTCCCCAGACAGGCCGGAACTGGACATTGACCTTAATCATTTGATGATAAGGCCAAGGCTGGCTGTTGAAAATGTCAAAGAACAACCTCCTTGTAAGAATAAGAATAATTAACTAAGGGAAAGCCAATCTTCGATAAACATGGATCTGGGATGAATAAATTGGAATCAAAGGTTGGCAGGATAACAGAAGAATCATAGCTGAACAATGGCCACCTTCAAAAAGGAGATGGTCTGAGCTCAGTCAAGGTATATTCCCTTGAAGAGGAAGGGAGGACAAATAAATCCGGAGCTCCCTGCATGACAAAAGAGGCAGAAATTAAGATGAAGAAGAAAAGATGGGCTTATGATAGTTGTGATGTGGGTCATTCAATGGAAAATGAAGCTGGTCATAGAAAGTTCAGAGGGAAAGTGAAAAAGCAAATAAGAGAAGCAAAGAGGGAGTATGAAAAGATACTGGCAGCTAACATAAAGGAGAACCCCAAAGCCTTCGATTGGCATATAAACAGTAAAAGGGGGGAAAAAGAATAGGGCTAATTAGGGACCAAAAAGGGATTTATGTGTGAGCAGGGAGAAAAGATAGGGCGACCTGATAGAGATCTACAAAATTATGAGGGGCATAGACAGAGTGGATAGTCAGAGGCTTTTCCCCGGGGTAGAGGGGTCAATTACTAGGGGGCATAGGTTTAAGGTGAGAGGGGCAAGGTTTAGAGGAGATGTACGAGGCAAGTTTTTTACGCAGAGGGTAGTGGGTACCTGGAACTCGCTACCGGAGGAGGTGGTGGAAGCAGGGACGATAGTGACATTTAAGGGGCATCTTGACAAATACATGAATAGGATGGGAATAGAGGGATACGGACCCAGGAAGTGTAGAAGCTTGTAGTTTAGTCGGGCAGCATGGTCGGCACGGGCTTGGAGGGCCGAAGGGCCTGTTCCTGTGCTGTACATTTCTTTGTTCTTTGTTCTTTGGAAATGAATACTTTAGATCTGTCTTTCCAAAGGGAGAAGATGCTATCCAGGTCATGATGACAGATGAGGAAATTAATACACAAAGATTTTAAAATCGATAAGGAGAAGGCATTGGATAGGTTATCTGTACTTGTAAGTGAATAAGACACCATGGTCAGAGCGATGCATCGAAGGATACTGAGGGAAGTGAGAGTGGAAATTGCAGAGGCACTGGCCATAACTTTCCAGTCTTCATTAGATTCAAGGATGGTGCCAGAGGACTGGAGAGTTGCAAATATTACACCCGGTTGAAACAAGAGTGTAAAGAGAAGTCCAGCATCTAACAGTCAGCTTAACTTTGGTGGTGTTGAAACTTCTGGAAATAATAATTTGGGGCAAAGTTAATAGCCACACGGATAAATGTGGGTCAATTAGGGGAAAATATATTTAACTAATTTTCTGCATTTGTTTTGAAAAGTTAACAGGAAGTGTTGCTGTGGGCAGTGCTGTTGATGGGGGCAGTGCTGTTGCTGTGGGCAGTGCTGTTGCTGTGGGCAGTGCTGTTGCTGTGGGCAGTGCTGTTGATGGGGGCAGTGCTGTTGCTGTGGGCAGTGCTGTTGCTGTGGGCAGTGCTGTTGATGTGGGCAGTGCTGTTGATGTGGGCAGTGCTGTTGCTGTGGGCAGTGCTGTTGATGGGGGCAGTGCTGTTGATGTTGGCAGTGCTGTTGATGGGGGCAGTGCTGTTGATGTTGGCAGTGCTGTTGATGTGGGCAGTGCTGTTGCTGTGGGCAGTGCTGTTGCTGTGGGCAGTGCTGTTGATGGGGGCAGTGCTGTTGATGGGGGCAGTGCTGTTGATGTGGGCAGTGCTGTTGATGGGGGCAGTGCTGTTGATGTGGGCAGTGCTGTTGCTGTGGGCAGTGCTGTTGATGGGGGCAGTGCTGTTGATGTTGGCAGTGCTGTTGCTGTGGGCAGTGCTGTTGATGTGGGCAGTGCTGTTGCTGTGGGCAGTGCTGTTGATGTTGGCAGTGCTGTTGATGTTGGCAGTGCTGTTGATGTGGGCAGTGCTGTTGCTGTGGGCAGTGCTGTTGATGGGGGCAGTGCTGTTGATGGGGGCAGTGCTGTTGCTGTGGGCAGTGCTGTTGATGGGGGCAGTGCTGTTGATGTGGGCAGTGCTGTTGATGTGGGCAGTGCTGTTGCTGTTGGCAGTGCTGTTGATGTTGGCAGTGCTGTTGATGTTGGCAGTGCTGTTGATGGGGGCAGTGCTGTTGATGTTGGCAGTGCTGTTGCTGTGGGCAGTGCTGTTGCTGTGGGCAGTGCTGTTGATGTTGGCAGTGCTGTTGCTGTGGGCAGTGCTGTTGCTGTGGGCAGTGCTGTTGATGTTGGCAGTGCTGTTGCTGTGGGCAGTGCTGTTGATGTTGGCAGTGCTGTTGATGTTGGCAGTGCTGTTGATGGGGGCAGTGCTGTTGATGTTGGCAGTGCTGTTGCTGTGGGCAGTGCTGTTGCTGTGGGCAGTGCTGTTGCTGTGGGCAGTGCTGTTGCTGTGGGCAGTGCTGTTGCTGTGGGCAGTGCTGTTGCTGTGGGCAGTGCTGTTGATGTTGGCAGTGCTGTTGCTGTGGGCAGTGCTGTTGATGGGGGCAGTGCTGTGGGCAGTGCTGTTGCTGTGGGCAGTGCTGTTGATGGGGGCAGTGCTGTTGATGGGGGCAGTGCTGTGGGCAGTGCTGTTGATGTTGGCAGTGCTGTTGCTGTGGGCAGTGCTGTTGATGTTGGCAGTGCTGTTGATGGGGGCAGTGCTGGGGGCAGTGCTGTTGCTGTGGGCAGTGCTGTTGCTGTGGGCAGTGCTGTTGATGGGGGCAGTGCTGTGGGCAGTGCTGTTGCTGTGGGCAGTGCTGTTGATGGGGGCAGTGCTGTTGATGGGGGCAGTGCTGTTGATGTGGGCAGTGCTGTTGATGTTGGCAGTGCTGTTGCTGTGGGCAGTGCTGTTGATGTTGGCAGTGCTGTTGATGGGGGCAGTGCTGTGGGCAGTGCTGTTGCTGTGGGCAGTGCTGTTGCTGTGGGCAGTGCTGTTGATGGGGGCAGTGCTGTGGGCAGTGCTGTTGCTGTGGGCAGTGCTGTTGATGGGGGCAGTGCTGTTGATGTTGGCAGTGCTGTTGCTGTGGGCAGTGCTGTTGATGGGGGCAGTGCTGTGGGCAGTGCTGTTGCTGTGGGCAGTGCTGTTGATGGGGGCAGTGCTGTTGCTGTGGGCAGTGCTGTTGCTGTGGGCAGTGCTGTTGCTGTGGGCAGTGCTGTTGATGGGGGCAGTGCTGTTGCTGTGGGCAGTGCTGTTGCTGTGGGCAGTGCTGTTGATGTGGGCAGTGCTGTTGATGTGGGCAGTGCTGTTGCTGTGGGCAGTGCTGTTGATGGGGGCAGTGCTGTTGATGTTGGCAGTGCTGTTGATGGGGGCAGTGCTGTTGATGTTGGCAGTGCTGTTGATGTGGGCAGTGCTGTTGCTGTGGGCAGTGCTGTTGCTGTGGGCAGTGCTGTTGATGGGGGCAGTGCTGTTGATGGGGGCAGTGCTGTTGATGTGGGCAGTGCTGTTGATGGGGGCAGTGCTGTTGATGTGGGCAGTGCTGTTGCTGTGGGCAGTGCTGTTGATGGGGGCAGTGCTGTTGATGTTGGCAGTGCTGTTGCTGTGGGCAGTGCTGTTGATGTGGGCAGTGCTGTTGCTGTGGGCAGTGCTGTTGATGTTGGCAGTGCTGTTGATGTTGGCAGTGCTGTTGATGTGGGCAGTGCTGTTGCTGTGGGCAGTGCTGTTGATGGGGGCAGTGCTGTTGATGGGGGCAGTGCTGTTGCTGTGGGCAGTGCTGTTGATGGGGGCAGTGCTGTTGATGTGGGCAGTGCTGTTGATGTGGGCAGTGCTGTTGCTGTTGGCAGTGCTGTTGATGTTGGCAGTGCTGTTGATGTTGGCAGTGCTGTTGATGGGGGCAGTGCTGTTGATGTTGGCAGTGCTGTTGCTGTGGGCAGTGCTGTTGCTGTGGGCAGTGCTGTTGATGTTGGCAGTGCTGTTGCTGTGGGCAGTGCTGTTGCTGTGGGCAGTGCTGTTGATGTTGGCAGTGCTGTTGCTGTGGGCAGTGCTGTTGATGTTGGCAGTGCTGTTGATGTTGGCAGTGCTGTTGATGGGGGCAGTGCTGTTGATGTTGGCAGTGCTGTTGCTGTGGGCAGTGCTGTTGCTGTGGGCAGTGCTGTTGCTGTGGGCAGTGCTGTTGCTGTGGGCAGTGCTGTTGCTGTGGGCAGTGCTGTTGCTGTGGGCAGTGCTGTTGATGTTGGCAGTGCTGTTGCTGTGGGCAGTGCTGTTGATGGGGGCAGTGCTGTGGGCAGTGCTGTTGCTGTGGGCAGTGCTGTTGATGGGGGCAGTGCTGTTGATGGGGGCAGTGCTGTGGGCAGTGCTGTTGATGTTGGCAGTGCTGTTGCTGTGGGCAGTGCTGTTGATGTTGGCAGTGCTGTTGATGGGGGCAGTGCTGGGGGCAGTGCTGTTGCTGTGGGCAGTGCTGTTGCTGTGGGCAGTGCTGTTGATGGGGGCAGTGCTGTGGGCAGTGCTGTTGCTGTGGGCAGTGCTGTTGATGGGGGCAGTGCTGTTGATGGGGGCAGTGCTGTTGATGGGGGCAGTGCTGTTGATGTGGGCAGTGCTGTTGATGTTGGCAGTGCTGTTGCTGTGGGCAGTGCTGTTGATGTTGGCAGTGCTGTTGATGGGGGCAGTGCTGTGGGCAGTGCTGTTGCTGTGGGCAGTGCTGTTGCTGTGGGCAGTGCTGTTGATGGGGGCAGTGCTGTGGGCAGTGCTGTTGCTGTGGGCAGTGCTGTTGATGGGGGCAGTGCTGTTGATGTTGGCAGTGCTGTTGCTGTGGGCAGTGCTGTTGATGGGGGCAGTGCTGTGGGCAGTGCTGTTGCTGTGGGCAGTGCTGTTGATGGGGGCAGTGCTGTTGATGGGGGCAGTGCTGTGGGCAGTGCTGTTGATGTTGGCAGTGCTGTTGCTGTGGGCAGTGTTGTTGATGTGGGCAGTGCTGTTGATGGGGGCAGTGCTGTTGCTGTGGGCAGTGCTGTTGATGTGGGCAGTGCTGTTGCTGTGGGCAGTGCTGTTGCTGTGGGCAGTGCTGTTGATGGGGGCAGTGCTGTTGCTGTGGGCAGTGCTGTTGCTGTGGGCAGTGCTGTTGATGTTGGCAGTGCTGTTGATGTTGGCAGTGCTGTTGATGTTGGCAGTGCTGTTGATGGGGGCAGTGCTGTTGATGTTGGCAGTGCTGTTGCTGTGGGCAGTGCTGTTGATGGGGGCAGTGCTGTTGATGGGGGCAGTGCTGTTGATGTTGGCAGTGCTGTTGCTGTGGGCAGTGCTGTTGATGGGGGCAGTGCTGTTGATGTGGGCAGTGCTGTTGCTGTGGGCAGTGCTGTTGATGTGGGCAGTGCTGTTGATGTGGGCAGTGCTGTTGATGTGGGCAGTGCTGTTGCTGTGGGCAGTGCTGTTGCTGTGGGCAGTGCTGTTGATGTTGGCAGTGCTGTTGATGT
This sequence comes from Scyliorhinus torazame, assembly GCF_047496885.1. NCBI lineage: Eukaryota > Metazoa > Chordata > Chondrichthyes > Carcharhiniformes > Scyliorhinidae > Scyliorhinus > Scyliorhinus torazame. Next base: position 1,705,356 of record NC_092709.1, read on the forward strand.
TGGCAGTGCTGTTGATGTTGGCAGTGCTGTTGATGGGGGCAGTGCTGTTGATGTTGGCAGTGCTGTTGCTGTGGGCAGTGCTGTTGATGGGGGCAGTGCTGTTGATGGGGGCAGTGCTGTTGCTGTGGGCAGTGCTGTTGCTGTGGGCAGTGATGTTGATGGGGGCAGTGCTGTTGATGGGGGCAGTGCTGTTGCTGTGGGCAGTGCTGTTGATGTGGGCAGTGCTGTTGCTGTGGGCAGTGCTGTTGCTGTGGGCAGTGCTGTTGCTGTGGGCAGTGCTGTTGCTGTGGGCAGTGCTGTTGCTGTGGGCAGTGCTGTTGCTGTGGGCAGTGCTGTTGCTGTGGGCAGTGATGTTGCTGTGGGCAGTGCTGTTGCTGTGGGCAGTGCTGTTGCTGTGGGCAGTGCTGTTGCTGTGGGCAGTGCTGTTGCTGTGGGCAGTGCTGTTGCTGTGGGCAGTGCTGTTGCTGTGGGCAGTGATGTTGCTGTGGGCAGTGCTGTTGCTGTGGGCAGTGCTGTTGCTGTGGGCAGTGATGCTGATGGGGGCAGTGCTGTTGATGGGGGCAGTGCTGTTGATGTTGGCAGTGCTGTTGCTGTGGGCAGTGCTGTTGATGTTGGCAGTGCTGTTGATGTTGGCAGTGCTGTTGATGTTGGCAGTGCTGTTGATGGGGGCAGTGCTGTTGATGTTGGCAGTGCTGTTGCTGTGGGCAGTGCTGTTGATGGGGGCAGTGCTGTTGATGGGGGCAGTGCTGTTGCTGTGGGCAGTGCTGTTGCTGTGGGCAGTGATGTTGATGGGGGCAGTGCTGTTGATGGGGGCAGTGCTGTTGCTGTGGGCAGTGCTGTTGATGTGGGCAGTGCTGTTGCTGTGGGCAGTGCTGTTGCTGTGGGCAGTGCTGTTGCTGTGGGCAGTGCTGTTGATGGGGGCAGTGCTGTTGATGTGGGCAGTGATGTTGCTGTGGGCAGTGCTGTTGCTGTGGGCAGTGCTGTTGCTGTGGGCAGTGCTGTTGCTGTGGGCAGTGCTGTTGCTGTGGGCAGTGCTGTTGCTGTGGGCAGTGATGCTGATGGGGGCAGTGCTGTTGATGGGGGCAGTGCTGTTGATGTGGGCAGTGATGTTGATGGGGGCAGTGCTGTTGCTGTGGGCAGTGCTGTTGCTGTGGGCAGTGCTGTTGCTGTGGGCAGTGCTGTTGCTGTGGGCAGTGCTGTTGCTGTGGGCAGTGATGCTGATGGGGGCAGTGCTGTTGCTGTGGGCAGTGCTGTTGATGTTGGCAGTGCTGTTGATGGGGGCAGTGCTGTTGCTGTGGGCAGTGCTGTTGCTGTGGGCAGTGATGTTGCTGTGGGCAGTGCTGTTGCTGTGGGCAGTGCTGTTGCTGTGGGCAGTGCTGTTGCTGTGGGCAGTGCTGTTGCTGTGGGCAGTGCTGTTGCTGTGGGCAGTGCTGTTGCTGTGGGCAGTGCTGTTGCTGTGGGCAGTGCTGTTGCTGTGGGCAGTGATGTTGCTGTGGGCAGTGCTGTTGCTGTGGGCAGTGCTGTTGCTGTGGGCAGTGCTGTTGCTGTGGGCAGTGCTGTTGCTGTGGGCAGTGCTGTTGCTGTGGGCAGTGATGCTGATGGGGGCAGTGATGCTGATGGGGGCAGTGCTGTTGATGGGGGCAGTGCTGTTGCTGTGGGCAGTGCTGTTGCTGTGGGCAGTGCTGTTGCTGTGGGCAGTGCTGTTGCTGTGGGCAGTGATGTTGATGGGGGCAGTGCTGTTGCTGTGGGCAGTGCTGTTGCTGTGGGCAGTGCTGTTGATGGGGGCAGTGCTGTTGATGGGGGCAGTGCTGTTGATGGGGGCAGTGCTGTTGCTGTGGGCAGTGCTGTTGATGGGGGCAGTGCTGTTGATGGGGGCAGTGCTGTTGATGGGGGCAGTGCTGTTGATGGGGGCAGTGCTGTTGCTGTGGGCAGTGCTGTTGCTGTGGGCAGTGCTGTTGCTGTGGGCAGTGCTGTTGCTGTGGGCAGTGATGTTGATGGGGGCAGTGCTGTTGCTGTGGGCAGTGCTGTTGCTGTGGGCAGTGCTGTTGATGGGGGCAGTGCTGTTGATGGGGGCAGTGCTGTTGATGTGGGCAGTGCTGTTGCTGTGGGCAGTGCTGTTGCTGTGGGCAGTGCTGTTGCTGTGGGCAGTGCTGTTGCTGTGGGCAGTGCTGTTGCTGTGGGCAGTGCTGTTGATGTTGGCAGTGCTGTTGCTGTGGGCAGTGCTGTTGCTGTGGGCAGTGCTGTTGCTGTGGGCAGTGCTGTTGCTGTGGGCAGTGCTGTTGATGTGGGCAGTGCTGTTGCTGTGGGCAGTGCTGTTGATGGGGGCAGTGCTGTTGATGGGGGCAGTGCTGTTGATGTGGGCAGTGCTGTTGCTGTGGGCAGTTCTGTTGATGTGGGCAGTGCTGTTGATGGGGGCAGTGCTGTTGCTGTGGGCAGTTCTGTTGATGTGGGCAGTGCTGTTGCTGTGGGCAGTGCTGTTGATGGGGGCAGTGCTGTTGCTGTGGGCAGTGCTGTTGCTGTGGGCAGTGCTGTTGCTGTGGGCAGTGATGTTGCTGTGAGCAGTGCTGTTGATGGGGGCAGTGCTGTTGATGTTGGCAGTGCTGTTGCTGTGGGCAGTGCTGTTGCTGTGGGCAGTGATGTTGCTGTGGGCAGTGCTGTTGATGTGGGCAGTGCTGTTGCTGTGGGCAGTGCTGTTGATGGGGGCAGTGCTGTTGATGGGGGCAGTGCTGTTGATGGGGGCAGTGCTGTTGATGGGGGCAGTGCTGTTGCTGTGGGCAGTGCTGTTGCTGTGGGCAGTGCTGTTGATGTTGGCAGTGCTGTTGATGGGGGCAGTGCTGTTGATGTTGGCAGTGCTGTTGCTGTGGGCAGTGCTGTTGCTGTGGGCAGTGATGTTGCTGTGGGCAGTGCTGTTGCTGTGGGCAGTGCTGTTGATGTGGGCAGTGCTGTTGATGTGGGCAGTGCTGTTGCTGTGGGCAGTGCTGTTGCTGTGGGCAGTGCTGTTGCTGTGGGCAGTGCTGTTGATGTTGGCAGTGCTGTTGATGGGGGCAGTGCTGTTGCTGTGGGCAGTGCTGTTGCTGTGGGCAGTGCTGTTGATGGGGGCAGTGCTGTTGCTGTGGGCAGTGCTGTTGATGGGGGCAGTGCTGTTGATGGGGGCAGTGCTGTTGATGGGGGCAGTGCTGTTGATGGGGGCAGTGCTGTTGCTGTGGGCAGTGCTGTTGATGTTGGCAGTGCTGTTGCTGTGGGCAGTGCTGTTGCTGTGGGCAGTGCTGTTGATGGGGGCAGTGCTGTTGCTGTGGGCAGTGCTGTTGATGGGGGCAGTGCTGTTGCTGTGGGCAGTGCTGTTGATGTTGGCAGTGCTGTTGCTGTGGGCAGTGCTGTTGCTGTGGGCAGTGCTGTTGCTGTGGGCAGTGCTGTTGGTGGGGGCAGTGCTGTTGATGTGGGCAGTGCTGTTGATGGGGGCAGTGCTGTTGCTGGGGGCAATGCTGTTGATGGGGGCAGTGCTGTTGCTGTGGGCAGTGCTGTTGATGGGGCAATGCTGTTGATGTGGGCAGTGCTGTTGATGTGGGCAGTGCTGTTGATGTGGGCAGTGCTGTTGCTGTGGGCAGTGCTGTTGATGTTGGCAGTGCTGTTGCTGTGGGCAGTGCTGTTGCTGTGGGCAGTGCTGTTGATGGGGGCAGTGCTGTTGATGGGGGCAGTGATGTTGCTGTGGGCAGTGCTGTTGATGTGGGCAGTGCTGTTGCTGTGGGCAGTGATGTTGCTGTGGGCAGTGCTGTTGATGGGGGCAGTGATGTTGCTGTGGGCAGTGCTGTTGATGGGGGCAGTGCTGTTGCTGTGGGCAGTGCTGTTGCTGTGGGCAGTGATGTTGCTGTGGGCAGTGCTGTTGATGGGGGCAGTGCTGTTGATGTGGGCAGTGCTGTTGCTGTGGACAGTGATGTTGCTGTGGGCAGTGCTGTTGATGGGGGCAGTGATGTTGATGTTGGCAGTGCTGTTGCTGTGGGCAGTGCTGTTGATGTGGGCAGTGCTGTTGCTGTGGGCAGTGATGTTGCTGTGGGCAGTGCTGTTGATGGGGGCAGTGCTGTTGATGTGGGCAGTGCTGTTGATGTTGGCAGTGCTGTTGCTGTGGGCAGTGCTGTTGATGTGGGCAGTGCTGTTGCTGTGGGCAGTGATGTTGCTGTGGGCAGTGCTGTTGATGGGGGCAGTGATGTTGCTGTGGGCAGTGCTGTTGCTGTGGGCAGTGCTGTTGCTGTGGGCAGTGCTGTTGATGTTGGCAGTGCTGTTGCTGGGGGCAGTGCTGTTGATGTGGGCAGTGCTGTTGCTGGGGGCAGTGCTGTTGATGTGGGCAGTGCTGTTGATGTGGGCAGTGCTGTTGATGTTGGCAGTGCTGTTGATGTGGGCAGTGCTGTTGCTGGGGGCAGTGCTGTTGATGGGGGCAGTGCTGTTGCTGTGGGCAGTGCTGTTGATGGGGGCAGTGCTGTTGCTGTGGGCAGTGCTGTTGCTGTGGGCAGTGCTGTTGATGTTGGCAGTGCTGTTGATGGGGGCAGTGCTGTTGATGGGGGCAGTGCTGTTGCTGTGGGCAGTGCTGTTGATGGGGGCAGTGCTGTTGCTGTGGGCAGTGCTGTTGATGGGGGCAGTGCTGTTGCTGTGGGCAGTGCTGTTGATGTTGGCAGTGCTGTTGCTGTGGGCAGTGCTGTTGCTGTGGGCAGTGCTGTTGCTGTGGGCAGTGCTGTTGGTGGGGGCAGTGCTGTTGATGTGGGCAGTGCTGTTGATGGGGGCAGTGCTGTTGCTGGGGGCAATGCTGTTGATGGGGGCAGTGCTGTTGCTGTGGGCAGTGCTGTTGATGGGGCAATGCTGTTGATGTGGGCAGTGCTGTTGATGTGGGCAGTGCTGTTGATGTGGGCAGTGCTGTTGCTGTGGGCAGTGCTGTTGATGTTGGCAGTGCTGTTGCTGTGGGCAGTGCTGTTGCTGTGGGCAGTGCTGTTGCTGTGGGCAGTGCTGTTGCTGTGGGCAGTGCTGTTGATGTTGGCAGTGCTGTTGCTGTGGGCAGTGCTGTTGATGGGGGCAGTGCTGTGGGCAGTGCTGTTGCTGTGGGCAGTGCTGTTGATGGGGGCAGTGCTGTTGATGGGGGCAGTGCTGTGGGCAGTGCTGTTGATGTTGGCAGTGCTGTTGCTGTGGGCAGTGCTGTTGATGTTGGCAGTGCTGTTGATGGGGGCAGTGCTGGGGGCAGTGCTGTTGCTGTGGGCAGTGCTGTTGCTGTGGGCAGTGCTGTTGATGGGGGCAGTGCTGTGGGCAGTGCTGTTGCTGTGGGCAGTGCTGTTGATGGGGGCAGTGCTGTTGATGGGGGCAGTGCTGTTGATGTGGGCAGTGCTGTTGATGTTGGCAGTGCTGTTGCTGTGGGCAGTGCTGTTGATGTTGGCAGTGCTGTTGATGGGGGCAGTGCTGTGGGCAGTGCTGTTGCTGTGGGCAGTGCTGTTGCTGTGGGCAGTGCTGTTGATGGGGGCAGTGCTGTGGGCAGTGCTGTTGCTGTGGGCAGTGCTGTTGATGGGGGCAGTGCTGTTGATGTTGGCAGTGCTGTTGCTGTGGGCAGTGCTGTTGATGGGGGCAGTGCTGTGGGCAGTGCTGTTGCTGTGGGCAGTGCTGTTGATGGGGGCAGTGCTGTTGATGGGGGCAGTGCTGTGGGCAGTGCTGTTGATGTTGGCAGTGCTGTTGCTGTGGGCAGTGTTGTTGATGTGGGCAGTGCTGTTGATGGGGGCAGTGCTGTTGCTGTGGGCAGTGCTGTTGATGTGGGCAGTGCTGTTGCTGTGGGCAGTGCTGTTGCTGTGGGCAGTGCTGTTGATGGGGGCAGTGCTGTTGCTGTGGGCAGTGCTGTTGCTGTGGGCAGTGCTGTTGCTGTGGGCAGTGCTGTTGATGTTGGCAGTGCTGTTGATGTTGGCAGTGCTGTTGATGTTGGCAGTGCTGTTGATGGGGGCAGTGCTGTTGATGTTGGCAGTGCTGTTGCTGTGGGCAGTGCTGTTGATGGGGGCAGTGCTGTTGATGGGGGCAGTGCTGTTGATGTTGGCAGTGCTGTTGCTGTGGGCAGTGCTGTTGATGGGGGCAGTGCTGTTGATGTGGGCAGTGCTGTTGCTGTGGGCAGTGCTGTTGATGTGGGCAGTGCTGTTGATGTGGGCAGTGCTGTTGATGTGGGCAGTGCTGTTGCTGTGGGCAGTGCTGTTGCTGTGGGCAGTGCTGTTGATGTTGGCAGTGCTGTTGATGTTGGCAGTGCTGTTGATGTTGGCAGTGCTGTTGATGGGGGCAGTGCTGTTGATGTTGGCAGTGCTGTTGCTGTGGGCAGTGCTGTTGATGGGGGCAGTGCTGTTGATGGGGGCAGTGCTGTTGCTGTGGGCAGTGCTGTTGCTGTGGGCAGTGATGTTGATGGGGGCAGTGCTGTTGATGGGGGCAGTGCTGTTGCTGTGGGCAGTGCTGTTGATGTGGGCAGTGCTGTTGCTGTGGGCAGTGCTGTTGCTGTGGGCAGTGCTGTTGCTGTGGGCAGTGCTGTTGCTGTGGGCAGTGCTGTTGCTGTGGGCAGTGCTGTTGCTGTGGGCAGTGCTGTTGCTGTGGGCAGTGATGTTGCTGTGGGCAGTGCTGTTGCTGTGGGCAGTGCTGTTGCTGTGGGCAGTGCTGTTGCTGTGGGCAGTGCTGTTGCTGTGGGCAGTGCTGTTGCTGTGGGCAGTGATGTTGCTGTGGGCAGTGCTGTTGCTGTGGGCAGTGCTGTTGCTGTGGGCAGTGATGCTGATGGGGGCAGTGCTGTTGATGGGGGCAGTGCTGTTGATGTTGGCAGTGCTGTTGCTGTGGGCAGTGCTGTTGATGTTGGCAGTGCTGTTGATGTTGGCAGTGCTGTTGATGTTGGCAGTGCTGTTGATGTTGGCAGTGCTGTTGATGGGGGCAGTGCTGTTGATGTTGGCAGTGCTGTTGCTGTGGGCAGTGCTGTTGATGGGGGCAGTGCTGTTGATGGGGGCAGTGCTGTTGCTGTGGGCAGTGCTGTTGCTGTGGGCAGTGATGTTGATGGGGGCAGTGCTGTTGATGGGGGCAGTGCTGTTGCTGTGGGCAGTGCTGTTGATGTGGGCAGTGCTGTTGCTGTGGGCAGTGCTGTTGCTGTGGGCAGTGCTGTTGCTGTGGGCAGTGCTGTTGATGGGGGCAGTGCTGTTGATGTGGGCAGTGATGTTGCTGTGGGCAGTGCTGTTGCTGTGGGCAGTGCTGTTGCTGTGGGCAGTGCTGTTGCTGTGGGCAGTGCTGTTGCTGTGGGCAGTGCTGTTGCTGTGGGCAGTGATGCTGATGGGGGCAGTGCTGTTGATGGGGGCAGTGCTGTTGATGTGGGCAGTGATGTTGATGGGGGCAGTGCTGTTGCTGTGGGCAGTGCTGTTGCTGTGGGCAGTGCTGTTGCTGTGGGCAGTGCTGTTGCTGTGGGCAGTGCTGTTGCTGTGGGCAGTGATGCTGATGGGGGCAGTGCTGTTGCTGTGGGCAGTGCTGTTGATGTTGGCAGTGCTGTTGATGGGGGCAGTGCTGTTGCTGTGGGCAGTGCTGTTGCTGTGGGCAGTGATGTTGCTGTGGGCAGTGCTGTTGCTGTGGGCAGTGCTGTTGCTGTGGGCAGTGCTGTTGCTGTGGGCAGTGCTGTTGCTGTGGGCAGTGCTGTTGCTGTGGGCAGTGCTGTTGCTGTGGGCAGTGCTGTTGCTGTGGGCAGTGCTGTTGCTGTGGGCAGTGCTGTTGCTGTGGGCAGTGCTGTTGCTGTGGGCAGTGCTGTTGCTGTGGGCAGTGCTGTTGCTGTGGGCAGTGATGCTGATGGGGGCAGTGCTGTTGATGGGGGCAGTGCTGTTGCTGTGGGCAGTGCTGTTGCTGTGGGCAGTGCTGTTGCTGTGGGCAGTGCTGTTGCTGTGGGCAGTGATGTTGATGGGGGCAGTGCTGTTGATGTGGGCAGTGCTGTTGCTGTGGGCAGTGCTGTTGCTGTGGGCAGTGCTGTTGCTGTGGGCAGTGCTGTTGCTGTGGGCAGTGCTGTTGCTGTGGGCAGTGCTGTTGCTGTGGGCAGTGCTGTTGCTGTGGGCAGTGCTGTTGATGGGGGCAGTGCTGTTGATGGGGGCAGTGCTGTTGATGGGGGCAGTGCTGTTGCTGTGGGCAGTGCTGTTGATGGGGGCAGTGCTGTTGATGGGGGCAGTGCTGTTGATGGGGGCAGTGCTGTTGATGGGGGCAGTGCTGTTGCTGTGGGCAGTGCTGTTGCTGTGGGCAGTGCTGTTGCTGTGGGCAGTGCTGTTGCTGTGGGCAGTGATGTTGATGGGGGCAGTGCTGTTGCTGTGGGCAGTGCTGTTGCTGTGGGCAGTGCTGTTGATGGGGGCAGTGCTGTTGATGGGGGCAGTGCTGTTGATGTGGGCAGTGCTGTTGCTGTGGGCAGTGCTGTTGCTGTGGGCAGTGCTGTTGCTGTGGGCAGTGCTGTTGCTGTGGGCAGTGCTGTTGCTGTGGGCAGTGCTGTTGCTGTGGGCAGTGCTGTTGCTGTGGGCAGTGCTGTTGCTGTGGGCAGTGCTGTTGCTGTGGGCAGTGCTGTTGCTGTGGGCAGTGCTGTTGCTGTGGGCAGTGCTGTTGCTGTGGGCAGTGCTGTTGATGTTGGCAGTGCTGTTGCTGTGGGCAGTGCTGTTGCTGTGGGCAGTGCTGTTGCTGTGGGCAGTGCTGTTGCTGTGGGCAGTGCTGTGGGCAGTGCTGTTGCTGTGGGCAGTGCTGTTGATGTGGGCAGTGCTGTTGATGGGGGCAGTGCTGTTGCTGTGGGCAGTGCTGTTGATGGGGGCAGTGCTGTTGATGGGGGCAGTGCTGTTGATGTGGGCAGTGCTGTTGCTGTGGGCAGTTCTGTTGATGTGGGCAGTGCTGTTGATGGGGGCAGTGCTGTTGCTGTGGGCAGTTCTGTTGATGTGGGCAGTGCTGTTGCTGTGGGCAGTGCTGTTGATGGGGGCAGTGCTGTTGCTGTGGGCAGTGCTGTTGCTGTGGGCAGTGCTGTTGCTGTGGGCAGTGATGTTGCTGTGAGCAGTGCTGTTGATGGGGGCAGTGCTGTTGATGTTGGCAGTGCTGTTGCTGTGGGCAGTGCTGTTGCTGTGGGCAGTGATGTTGCTGTGGGCAGTGCTGTTGATGTGGGCAGTGCTGTTGCTGTGGGCAGTGCTGTTGATGGGGGCAGTGCTGTTGATGGGGGCAGTGCTGTTGATGGGGGCAGTGCTGTTGATGGGGGCAGTGCTGTTGCTGTGGGCAGTGCTGTTGCTGTGGGCAGTGCTGTTGATGTTGGCAGTGCTGTTGATGGGGGCAGTGCTGTTGATGTTGGCAGTGCTGTTGCTGTGGGCAGTGCTGTTGCTGTGGGCAGTGATGTTGCTGTGGGCAGTGCTGTTGCTGTGGGCAGTGCTGTTGATGTGGGCAGTGCTGTTGATGTGGGCAGTGCTGTTGCTGTGGGCAGTGCTGTTGCTGTGGGCAGTGCTGTTGCTGTGGGCAGTGCTGTTGATGTTGGCAGTGCTGTTGATGGGGGCAGTGCTGTTGCTGTGGGCAGTGCTGTTGCTGTGGGCAGTGCTGTTGATGGGGGCAGTGCTGTTGCTGTGGGCAGTGCTGTTGATGGGGGCAGTGCTGTTGATGGGGGCAGTGCTGTTGATGGGGGCAGTGCTGTTGATGGGGGCAGTGCTGTTGCTGTGGGCAGTGCTGTTGATGTTGGCAGTGCTGTTGCTGTGGGCAGTGCTGTTGCTGTGGGCAGTGCTGTTGATGGGGGCAGTGCTGTTGCTGTGGGCAGTGCTGTTGATGGGGGCAGTGCTGTTGCTGTGGGCAGTGCTGTTGATGTTGGCAGTGCTGTTGCTGTGGGCAGTGCTGTTGCTGTGGGCAGTGCTGTTGCTGTGGGCAGTGCTGTTGGTGGGGGCAGTGCTGTTGATGTGGGCAGTGCTGTTGATGGGGGCAGTGCTGTTGCTGGGGGCAATGCTGTTGATGGGGGCAGTGCTGTTGCTGTGGGCAGTGCTGTTGATGGGGCAATGCTGTTGATGTGGGCAGTGCTGTTGATGTGGGCAGTGCTGTTGATGTGGGCAGTGCTGTTGCTGTGGGCAGTGCTGTTGATGTTGGCAGTGCTGTTGCTGTGGGCAGTGCTGTTGCTGTGGGCAGTGCTGTTGATGGGGGCAGTGCTGTTGATGGGGGCAGTGATGTTGCTGTGGGCAGTGCTGTTGATGTGGGCAGTGCTGTTGCTGTGGGCAGTGATGTTGCTGTGGGCAGTGCTGTTGATGGGGGCAGTGATGTTGCTGTGGGCAGTGCTGTTGATGGGGGCAGTGCTGTTGCTGTGGGCAGTGCTGTTGCTGTGGGCAGTGATGTTGCTGTGGGCAGTGCTGTTGATGGGGGCAGTGCTGTTGATGTGGGCAGTGCTGTTGCTGTGGACAGTGATGTTGCTGTGGGCAGTGCTGTTGATGGGGGCAGTGATGTTGATGTTGGCAGTGCTGTTGCTGTGGGCAGTGCTGTTGATGTGGGCAGTGCTGTTGCTGTGGGCAGTGATGTTGCTGTGGGCAGTGCTGTTGATGGGGGCAGTGCTGTTGATGTGGGCAGTGCTGTTGATGTTGGCAGTGCTGTTGCTGTGGGCAGTGCTGTTGATGTGGGCAGTGCTGTTGCTGTGGGCAGTGATGTTGCTGTGGGCAGTGCTGTTGATGGGGGCAGTGATGTTGCTGTGGGCAGTGCTGTTGCTGTGGGCAGTGCTGTTGCTGTGGGCAGTGCTGTTGATGTTGGCAGTGCTGTTGCTGGGGGCAGTGCTGTTGATGTGGGCAGTGCTGTTGCTGGGGGCAGTGCTGTTGATGTGGGCAGTGCTGTTGATGTGGGCAGTGCTGTTGATGTTGGCAGTGCTGTTGATGTGGGCAGTGCTGTTGCTGGGGGCAGTGCTGTTGATGGGGGCAGTGCTGTTGCTGTGGGCAGTGCTGTTGATGGGGGCAGTGCTGTTGCTGTGGGCAGTGCTGTTGCTGTGGGCAGTGCTGTTGATGTTGGCAGTGCTGTTGATGGGGGCAGTGCTGTTGATGGGGGCAGTGCTGTTGCTGTGGGCAGTGCTGTTGATGGGGGCAGTGCTGTTGATGTGGGCAGTGCTGTTGCTGTGGGCAGTGCTGTTGCTGTGGGCAGTGCTGTTGCTGTGGGCAGTGCTGTTGCTGTGGGCAGTGCTGTTGCTGTGGGCAGTGCTGTTGATGGGGGCAGTGCTGTTGCTGTGGGCAGTGCTGTTGATGGGGGCAGTGCTGTTGCTGTGGGCAGTGCTGTTGCTGTGGGCAGTGCTGTTGCTGTGGGCAGTGCTGTGGGCAGTGCTGTTGCTGTGGGCAGTGCTGTTGATGGGGGCAGTGCTGTTGCTGTGGGCAGTGCTGTTGATGGGGGCAGTGCTGTTGCTGTGGGCAGTGCTGTTGATGTGGGCAGTGCTGTTGCTGTGGGCAGTGCTGTTGATGGGGGCAGTGCTGTTGCTGTGGGCAATGCTGTTGATGTGGGCAGTGCTGTTGCTGTGGGCAGTGCTGTTGCTGTGGGCAATGCTGTTGATGGGGGCAGTGCTGTTGATGGGGGCAGTGCTGTTGCTGTGGGCAGTGCTGTTGCTGTGGGCAGTGCTGTTGATGGGGGCAGTGCTGTTGCTGTGGGCAGTGCTGTTGATGGGGGCAGTGCTGTTGCTGTGGGCAGTGCTGTTGCTGTGGGCAGTGCTGTTGATGGGGGCAGTGCTGTTGCTGTGGGCAGTGCTGTTGCTGTGGGCAGTGCTGTTGATGTGGGCAGTGCTGTTGCTGTGGGCAGTGCTGTTGCTGTGGGCAGTGCTGTTGATGGGGGCAGTGCTGTTGCTGTGGGCAGTGCTGTTGCTGTGGGCAGTGCTGTTGATGTTGGCAGTGCTGTTGATGTGGGCAGTGCTGTTGCTGGGGGCAGTGCTATTGATGTTGGCAGTGCTGTTGATGTGGGCAGTGCTGTTGATGTGGGCAGTGCTGTTGATGTTGGCAGTGCTGTTGCTGTGGGCAGTGCTGTTGATGTGGGCAGTGCTGTTGATGTGGGCAGTGCTGTTGATGTGGGCAGTGCTGTTGATGTGGGCAGTGCTGTTGCTGGGGGCAGTGCTGTTGATGTGGGCAGTGCTGTTGATGTGGGCAGTGCTGTTGATGTGGGCAGTGCTGTTGATGGGGGCAGTGCTGTTGCTGTGGGCAGTGCTGTTGATGTTGGCAGTGCTGTTGATGTGGGCAGTGCTGTTGCTGTGGGCAGTGCTGTTGCTGTGGGCAGTGCTGTTGCTGTGGGCAGTGCTGTTGCTGTGGGCAGTGCTGTTGATGTTGGCAGTGCTGTTGATGGGGGCAGTGCTGTTGATGGGGGCAGTGCTGTTGCTGTGGGCAGTGCTGTTGCTGTGGGCAGTGCTGTTGCTGTGAGCAGTGCTGTTGATGTGGGCAGTGCTGTTGATGTGGGCAGTGCTGTTGATGTGGGCAGTGCTGTTGATGTGGGTAGTGCTGTTGCTGTGGGCAGTGCTGTTGATGGGGGCAGTGCTGTTGATGTGGGCAGTGCTGTTGCTGTGGGCAGTGCTGTTGATGTGGGCAGTGCTGTTGATGTGGGCAGTGCTGTTGATGGGGGCAGTGCTGTTGATGTACACGGTGCTGTTGATGGGGGCAGTACTGTTGCTGTGGGCAGTGCTGTTGATGTGGGCAGTGCTGTTGATGTGGGCAGTGCTGTTGATGTGGGCAGTGCTGTTGCTGTGGGCAGTGCTGTTGATGTGGGCAGTGCTGTTGCTGTGGGCAGTGCTGTTGATGTGGGCAGTGCTGTTGATGGGGGCAGTGCTGTTGCTGTGGGCAGTGCTGTTGCTGTGGGCAGTGCTGTTGATGTGGGCAGTGCTGTTGCTGTGGGCAGTGCTGTTGCTGTGGGCAGTGCTGTTGATTGGGGCAGTGCTGTTGATGTGGGCAGTGCTGTTGCTGTGGGCAGTGCTGTTGATGGGGGCAGTGCTGTTGATGTGGGCAGTGCTGTTGATGTGGGCAGTGCTGTTGCTGTGGGCAGTGCTGTTGCTGTGGGCAGTGCTGTTGCTGTGGGCAGTGCTGTTGCTGTGGGCAGTGCTGTTGATGGGGGCAGTGCTGTTGATGGGGGCAGTGCTGTTGATGGGGGCAGTGCTGTTGATGGGGGCAGTGCTGTTGATGGGGGCAGTGCTGTTGATGTGGGCAGTGCTGTTGCTGTGGGCAGTGCTGTTGATGGGGGCAGTGCTGTTGATGTGGGCAGTGCTGTTGATGTGGGCAGTGCTGTTGCTGTGGGCAGTGCTGTTGCTGTGGGCAGTGCTGTTGCTGTGGGCAGTGCTGTTGCTGTGGGCAGTGCTGTTGATGGGGGCAGTGCTGTTGATGGGGGCAGTGCTGTTGCTGTGGGCAGTGCTGTTGCTGTGGGCAGTGCTGTTGCTGTGGGCAGTGCTGTTGATGGGGGCAGTGCTGTTGATTGGGGCAGTGCTGTTGCTGTGGGCAGTGCTGTTGCTGTGGGCAGTGCTGTTGCTGTGGGCAGTGCTGTTGCTGTGGGCAGTGCTGTTGCTGTGGGCAGTGCTGTTGCTGTGGGCAGTGCTGTTGCTGTGGGCAGTGCTGTTGCTGTGGGCAGTGCTGTTGCTGTGGGCAGTGCTGTTGCTGTGGGCAGTGCTGTTGATTGGGGCAGTGCTGTTGCTGTGGGCAGTGCTGTTGCTGTGGGCAGTGCTGTTGATGGGGGCAGTGCTGTTGATGGGGGCAGTGCTGTTGATGTGGGCAGTGCTGTTGATTGGGGCAGTGCTGTTGCTGTGGGCAGTGCTGTTGCTGTGGGCAGTGCTGTTGATGGGGGCAGTGCTGTTGATGGGGGCAGTGCTGTTGATGTGGGCAGTGCTGTTGCTGTGGGCAGTGCTGTTGATGGGGGCAGTGCTGTTGATGGGGGCAGTGCTGTTGATGTTGGCAGTGCTGTTGATGGGGGCAGTGCTGTTGCTGTGGGCAGTGCTGTTGCTGTGGGCAGTGCTGTTGATGGGGGCAGTGCTGTTGCTGTGGGCAGTGCTGTTGCTGTGGGCAGTGCTGTTGCTGTGGGCAGTGCAGTTGATGTGGGCAGTGCTGTTGCTGTGGGCAGTGCTGTTGCTGTGGGCAGTGCTGTTGCTGTGGGCAGTGCTGTTGCTGTGGGCAGTGCTGTTGCTGTGGGCAGTGCTGTTGCTGTGGGCAGTGCTGTTGCTGTGGGCAGTGCTGTTGATGGGGGCAGTGCTGTTGATGGGGGCAGTGCTGTTGCTGTGGGCAGTGCTGTTGCTGTGGGCAGTGCTGTTGATGGGGGCAGTGCTGTTGATGTGGGCAGTGCTGTTGCTGTGGGCAGTGCTGTTGCTGTGGGCAGTGCTGTTGCTGTGGGCAGTGCTGTTGATGGGGGCAGTGCTGTTGCTGTGGGCAGTGCTGTTGATGGGGGCAGTGCTGTTGATGTGGGCAGTGCTGTTGATTGGGGCAGTGCTGTTGCTGTGGGCAGTGCTGTTGATGGGGGCAGTGCTGTTGATGTGGGCAGTGCTGTTGATGGGGGCAGTGCTGTTGATGGGGGCAGTGCTGTTGATGTGGGCAGTGCTGTTGATGGGGGCAGTGCTGTTGATGGGGGCAGTGCTGTTGATGTGGGCAGTGCTGTTGATGGGGGCAGTGCTGTTGATGTGGGCAGTGCTGTTGCTGTGGGCAGTGCTGTTGCTGTGGGCAGTGCTGTTGATGGGGGCAGTGCTGTTGATGGGGGCAGTGCTGTTGCTGTGGGCAGTGCTGTTGATGTTGGCAGTGCTGTTGCTGTGGGCAGTGCTGTTGCTGTGGGCAGTGCTGTTGCTGTGGGCAGTGCTGTTGCTGTGGGCAGTGCTGTTGATGGGGGCAGTGCTGTTGCTGTGGGCAGTGCTGTTGATGTGGGCAGTGCTGTTGATGGGGGCAGTGCTGTTGCTGTGGGCAGTGCTGTTGCTGTGGGCAGTGCTGTTGCTGTGGGCAGTGCTGTTGCTGTGGGCAGTGCTGTTGCTGTGGGCAGTGCTGTTGCTGTGGGCAGTGCTGTTGCTGTGGGCAGTGCTGTTGCTGTGGGCAGTGCTGTTGCTGTGGGCAGTGCTGTTGCTGTGGGCAGTGCTGTTGCTGTGGGCAGTGCTGTTGCTGTGGGCAGTGCTGTTGCTGTGGGCAGTGCTGTTGATGTGGGCAGTGCTGTTGCTGTGGGCAGTGCTGTTGCTGTGGGCAGTGCTGTTGCTGTGGGCAGTGCTGTTGATGGGGGCAGTGCTGTTGCTGTGGGCAGTGCTGTTGATGTTGGCAGTGCTGTTGGTGGGGGCAGTGCTGTTGCTGTGGGCAGTGCTGTTGCTGTGGGCAGTGCTGTTGATGGGGGCAGTGCTGTTGCTCTGGGCAGTGCTGTTGATGTGGGCAGTGCTGTTGCTGTGGGCAGTGCTGTTGATGGGGGCAGTGCTGTTGATGGGGGCAGTGCTGTTGATGGGGGCAGTGCTGTTGATGTGGGCAGTGCTGTTGATGTTGGCAGTGCTGTTGGTGGGGGCAGTGCTGTTGCTGTGGGCAGTGCTGTTGCTGTGGGCAGTGCTGTTGATGGGGGCAGTGCTGTTGCTCTGGGCAGTGCTGTTGATGTGGGCAGTGCTGTTGCTGTGGGCAGTGCTGTTGATGGGGGCAGTGCTGTTGATGGGGGCAGTGCTGTTGATGTGGGCAGTGCTGTTGATGTGGGCAGTGCTGTTGATGGGGGCAGTGCTGTTGATGGGGGCAGTGCTGTTGCTGTGGGCAGTGCTGTTGCTGTGGGCAGTGCTGTTGCTGGGGGCAGTACTGTTGATGTGGGCAGTGCTGTTGATGGGGGCAGTGCTGTTGATGGGGGCAGTGCTGTTGATGTTGGCAGTGCTGTTGATGGCGGCAGTGCTGTTGCTGTGGGCAGTGCTGTTGATGTGGGCAGTGCTGTTGCTGTGGGCAGTGCTGTTGATGGGGGCAGTGCTGTTGATGGGGGCAGTGCTGTGGGCAGTGCTGTTGATGTGGGCAGTGCTGTTGCTGTGGGCAGTGCTGTTGATGTGGGCAGTGCTGTTGATGTGGGCAGTGCTGTTGATGGGGGCAGTGCTGTTGATGTGGGCAGTGCTGTTGCTGGGGGCAGTGCTGTTGATGGGGGCAGTGCTGTTGATGTGGGCAGTGCTGTTGCTGGGGGCAGTGCTGTTGATGTGGGCAGTGCTGTTGCTGTGGGCAGTGCTGTTGATGTTGGCAGTGCTGTTGCTGTGGGCAGTGCTGTTGCTGTGGGCAGTGCTGTTGCTGTGGGCAGTGCTGTTGATGGGGGCAGTGCTGTTGATGTGGGCAGTGCTGTTGATGTGGGCAGTGCTGTTGCTGTGGGCAGTGCTGTTGATGTGGGCAGTGCTGTTGCTGTGGGCAGTGCTGTTGATGTGGGCAGTGCTGTTGATGTGGGCAGTGCTGTTGATGTGGGCAGTGCTGTTGATGGGGGCAGTGCTGTTGATGGGGGCAGTGCTGTGGGCAGTGCTGTTGATGTGGGCAGTGCTGTTGCTGTGGGCAGTGCTGTTGATGGGGGCAGTGCTGTTGCTGTGGGCAGTGATGTTGCTGTGGGCAGTGCTGTTGCTGTGGGCAGTGCTGTTGATGGGGGCAGTGCTGTTGATGGGGGCAGTGCTGTTGCTGTGGGCAGTGATGTTGCTGTGGGCAGTGATGTTGCTGTGGGCAGTGCTGTTGCTGTGGGCAGTGCTGTTGCTGTGGGCAGTGCTGTTGCTGTGGGCAGTGCTGTTGATGTGGGCAGTGCTGTTGATGTGGGCAGTGCTGTTGATGGGGGCAGTGCTGTTGATGGGGGCAGTGCTGTTGATGGGGGCAGTGCTGTGGGCAGTGCTGTTGATGTGGGCAGTGCTGTTGCTGTGGGCAGTGCTGTTGATGGGGGCAGTGCTGTTGCTGTGGGCAGTGATGTTGCTGTGGGCAGTGCTGTTGCTGTGGGCAGTGCTGTTGATGTGGGCAGTGCTGTTGATGTGGGCAGTGCTGTTGATGGGGGCAGTGCTGTTGATGTGGGCAGTGCTGTTGATGGGGGCAGTGCTGTTGATGTGGGCAGTGCTGATGCTGGGGGCAGTGCTGTTGATGGGGGCAGTGCTGTTGATGTGGGCAGTGCTGTTGCTGGGGGCAGTGCTGTTGATGTGGGCAGTGCTGTTGCTGTGGGCAGTGCTGTTGATGTTGGCAGTGCTGTTGCTGTGGGCAGTGCTGTTGATGGGGGCAGTGCTGTTGATGTGGGCAGTGCTGTTGATGTGGGCAGTGCTGTTGATGTGGGCAGTGCTGTTGATGTGGGCAGTGCTGTTGCTGTGGGCAGTGCTGTTGCTGTGGGCAGTGCTGTTGCTGTGGGCAGTGCTGTTGATGGGGGCAGTGCTGTTGATGGGGGCAGTGCTGTTGATGTGGGCAGTGCTGTTGCTGTGGGCAGTGCTGTTGATGGGGGCAGTGCTGTTGATGGGGGCAGTGCTGTTGATGTGGGCAGTGCTGTTGATGGGGGCAGTGCTGTTGCTGTGGGCAGTGCTGTTGCTGGGGGCAGTGCTGTTGCTGGGGGCAGTGCTGTTGGTGGGGGCAGTGCTGTTGGTGGGGGCAGTGCTGTTGATGGGGGCAGTGCTGTTGATGTGGGCAGTGCTGTTGCTGTGGGCAGTGCTGTTGCTGTGGGCAGTGCTGTTGATGTGGGCAGTGCTGTTGCTGTGGGCAGTGCTGTTGGTGGGGGTAGTGCTGTTGATGGGGGCAGTGCTGTTGATGGGGGCAGTGCTGTTGATGTGGGCAGTGCTGTTGCTGTGGGCAGTGCTGTTGATGTGGGCAGTGCTGTTGCTGTGGGCAGTGCTGTTGATGGGGGCAGTGCTGTTGCTGTGGGCAGTGCTGTTGCTGTGGGCAGTGCTGTTGATGTTGGCAGTGCTGTTGATGGGGGCAGTGCTGTTGCTGTGGGCAGTGCTGTTGATGTGGGCAGTGCTGTTGATGTTGGCAGTGCTGTTGATGGGGGCAGTGCTGTTGATGGGGGCAGTGCTGTTGCTGTGGGCAGTGCTGTTGATGTGGGCAATGCTGTTGATGGGGGCAGTGCTGTTGCTGTGGGCAGTGCTGTTGATGTGGGCAGTGCTGTTGCTGTGGGCAGTGCTGTTGCTGTGGGCAGTGCTGTTGCTGTGGGCAGTGCTGTTGATGTGGGCAGTGCTGTTGATGTGGGCAGTGCTGTTGATGGGGGCAGTGCTGTTGCTGTGGGCAGTGCTGTTGATGTGGGCAGTGCTGTTGCTGTGGGCAGTGCTGCTGCTGTGGGCAGTGCTGCTGCTGTGGGCAGTGCTGCTGCTGTGGGCAGTGCTGCTGCTGTGGGCAGTGCTGTTGCTGTGGGCAGTGCTGTTGCTGTGGGCAGTGCTGTTGCTGTGGGCAGGGCTGTTGCTGTGGGCAGTGCTGTTGCTGTGGGCAGTGCTGTTGCTGTGGGCAGTGCTGTTGCTGTGGGCAGTGCTGTTGCTGTGGGCAGTGCTGTTGCTGTGGGCAGTGCTGTTGCTGTGGGCAGTGCTGTTGATGGGGGCAGTGCTGTTGCTGTGGGCAGTGCTGTTGATGTGGGCAGTGCTGTTGCTGTGGGCAGTGCTGTTGCTGTGGGCAGTGCTGTTGCTGTGGGCAGTGCTGTTGCTGTGGGCAGTGCTGTTGATGGGGGCAGTGCTGTTGCTGTGGGCAGTGCTGTTGATGTTGGCAGTGCTGTTGCTGTGGGCAGTGCTGTTGCTGTGGGCAGTGCTGTTGCTGTGGGCAGTGCTGTTGCTGTGGGCAGTGCTGTTGATGGGGGCAGTGCTGTTGCTGTGGGCAGTGCTGTTGATGTTGGCAGTGCTGTTGCTGTGGGCAGTGCTGTTGCTGTGGGCAGTGCTGTTGCTGTGGGCAGTGCTGTTGATGGGGGCAGTGCTGTTGATGGGGGCAGTGCTGTTGCTGTGGGCAGTGCTGTTGATGGGGGCAGTGCTGTTGATGGGGGCAGTGCTGTTGCTGTGGGCAGTGCTGTTGCTGTGGGCAGTGCTGTTGCTGTGGGCAGTGCTGTTGCTGTGGGCAGTGCTGTTGCTGTGGGCAGTGCTGTTGCTGTGGGCAGTGCTGTTGATGGGGGCAGTGCTGTTGCTGTGGGCAGTGCTGTTGATGTTGGCAGTGCTGTTGCTGTGGGCAGTGCTGTTGCTGTGGGCAGTGCTGTTGCTGTGGGCAGTGCTGTTGCTGTGGGCAGTGCTGTTGATGGGGGCAGTGCTGTTGCTGTGGGCAGTGCTGTTGATGTTGGCAGTGCTGTTGCTGTGGGCAGTGCTGTTGCTGTGGGCAGTGCTGTTGCTGTGGGCAGTGCTGTTGATGGGGGCAGTGCTGTTGATGGGGGCAGTGCTGTTGCTGTGGGCAGTGCTGTTGATGGGGGCAGTGCTGTTGATGGGGGCAGTGCTGTTGATGGGGGCAGTGCTGTTGCTGTGGGCAGTGCTGTTGCTGTGGGCAGTGCTGTTGCTGTGGGCAGTGCTGTTGCTGTGGGCAGTGCTGTTGCTGTGGGCAGTGCTGTTGCTGTGGGCAGTGCTGTTGCTGTGGGCAGTGCTGTTGCTGTGGGCAGTGCTGTTGCTGTGGGCAGTGCTGTTGCAGTGGGCAGTGCTGTTGCTGTGGGCAGTGCTGTTGATGTTGGCAGTGCTGTTGGTGGGGGCAGTGCTGTTGATGTGGGCAGTGCTGTTGCTGTGGGCAGTGCTGTTGATGTTGGCAGTGCTGTTGCTGTGGGCAGTGCTGATGGGGGCAGTGCTGTTGATGTTGGCAGTGCTGTTGCTGTGGGCAGTGCTGATGGGGGCAGTGCTGTTGATGTTGGCAGTGCTGTTGCTGTGGGCAGTGCTGTTGCTGGGGGCAGTGCTGTTGCTGTGGGCAGTGCTGTTGATGTGGGCAGTGCTGTTGCTGTGGGCAGTGCTGTTGATGTGGGCAGTGCTGTTGATGTTGGCAGTGCTGTTGCAGTGGGCAGTGCTGTTGCTGTGGGCAGTGCTGTTGCAGTGGGCAGTGCTGTTGCTGTGGGCAGTGCTGTTGCTGTGGGCAGTGCTGTTGATGTTGGCAGTGCTGTTGGTGGGGGCAGTGCTGTTGCTGTAGGCAGTGCTGTTGATGTTGGCAGTGCTGTTGCTGTGGGCAGTGCTGATGGGGGCAGTGCTGTTGATGTTGGCAGTGCTGTTGCTGTGGGCAGTGCTGTTGATGGGGGCAGTGCTGTTGATGGGGGCAGTGCTGTTGATGTGGGCAGTGCTGTTGCTGTGGGCAGTGCTGATGGGGGCAGTGCTGTTGATGTTGGCAGTGCTGTTGCTGTGGGCAGTGCTGTTGCTGTGGGCAGTGCTGTTGCTGTGGGCAGTGCTGTTGATGTGGGCAGTGCTGTTGCTGTGGGCAGTGCTGTTGATGTGGGCAGTGCTGTTGATGGGGGCAGTGCTGTTGCTGTGGGCAGTGCTGTTGCTGTGGGCAGTGCTGTTGCTGTGGGCAGTGCTGTTGATGGGGGCAGTGCTGTTGATGTGGGCAGTGCTGTTGCTGTGGGCAGTGCTGTTGCTGTGGGCAGTGCTGTTGCTGTGGGCAGTGCTGTTGATGTTGGCAGTGCTGTTGATGGGGGCAGTGCTGTTGATGGGGGCAGTGCTGTTGATGTGGGCAGTGCTGTTGATGGGGGCAGTGCTGTTGATGTGGGCAGTGCTGTTGATGTTGGCAGTGCTGTTGATGTGGGCAGTGCTGTTGCTGTGGGCAGTGCTGTTGCTGTGGGCAGTGCTGTTGCTGTGGGCAGTGCTGTTGATGGGGGCAGTGCTGTTGATGTGGGCAGTGCTGTTGATGGGGGCAGTGCTGTTGCTGTGGGCAGTGCTGTTGATGGGGGCAGTGCTGTTGATGTTGGCAGTGCTGTTGATGTTGGCAGTGCTGTTGATGGGGGCAGTGCTGTTGCTGTGGGCAGTGCTGTTGCTGTGGGCAGTGCTGTTGATGGGGGCAGTGCTGTTGATGGGGGCAGTGCTGTTGCTGTGGGCAGTGCTGTTGATGTTGGCAGTGCTGTTGATGGGGGCAGTGCTGTTGCTGTGGGCAGTGCTGTTGATGGGGTCAGTCCTGTTGATGGGGGCAGTGCTGTTGCTGTGGGCAGTGCTGTTGATGGGGGCAGTGCTGTTGATGGGGGCAGTGCTGTTGATGTGGGCAGTGCTGTTGATGTGGGCAGTGCTGTTGCTGTGGGCAGTGCTGTTGCTGTGGGCAGTGCTGTTGCTGTGGGCAGTGCTGTTGATGGGGGCAGTGCTGTTGATGGGGGCAGTGCTGTTGATGGGGGCAGTGCTGTTGATGGGGGCAGTGCTGTTGATGGGGGCAGTGCTGTTGATGTGGGCAGTGCTGTTGATGTGGGCAGTGCTGTTGCTGTGGGCAGTGCTGTTGATGGGGGCAGTGCTGTTGATGTGGGCAGTGCTGTTGATGGGGGCAGTGCTGTTGATGGGGGCAGTGCTGTTGATGTGGGCAGTGCTGTTGCTGTGGGCAGTGCTGTTGATGTGGGCAGTGCTGTTGATGTGGGCAGTGCTGTTGCTGTGGGCAGTGCTGTTGATGTGGGCAGTGCTGTTGATGTGGGCAGTGCTGTTGCTGTGGGCAGTGCTGTTGATGTGGGCAGTCCTGTTGATGTGGGCAGTGCTGTTGCTGTGGGCAGTGCTGTTGCTGTGGGCAGTGCTGTTGCTGTGGGCAGTGCTGTTGATGGGGGCAGTGCTGTTGCAGTGGGCAGTGCTGTTGCTGTGGGCAGTGCTGTTGATTTGATGTATACCGACTTCCGAAAGGCATTTGATATAGTGCCGCGCAACTGACTTGTGAGAAATGTTATAACTAGGAAAAGGACAGAAACAGCAAGGAAATTAAATTGGCTGGGTGACAGGATGTGGAGTAATGGTAAATGGATGTTTTTCAGGCTGGAGGAACATTTATAATGGTGTTCCCCAGGGGTCTGCGATGGGAACCTTGCTTTTCCTTATGTATTAATCACCCTGGTGTCCAGCGAACAATTTCAAAATTTGCACTTGGAAACTTGGAAGCCTTGTGAACAGTGAAAAGGACAGTGTGGAACTTCCAAAGGCCATGGATAAATCTGTGGAATGGGCGGACAAGTAGCAGATGAATTTCAATGTAGGGAAATATTAAGAATATAAAATAAACGGCACAATTGTAAAGTGGGTTCAGTAGCAGAGGGACCTGGGCGTAAATGTACGTAAATCATTGAATGTGGCAGGACAGGTTAAGAGCTCAGTTAGGGGCAGAGTGTGTAAGAATGAAGAGGTGATGCTAAATTCATATAGCACACTTGCTCATCCTCAGCTGGAGTATTGTATCCAGTTCTGGGCGCCACACTTAAGGACAGAGTTCGGAAACCGGACCAGACCCCAGGATACCCGCTGAGAATCAACATTTTTTCGATTATAAAACCATGGGGAACGGATGCTTCACCCCAGTAGTGATCACTCTGACCAATAGGTTTCTTTATTTTAAAGCAAACTTTAATTTAAACACAGAAGTAACCATCTTAACATCAAAGAAATATCTTTACAATGAACAGTTAAACAGGTCTTAAATAAAAGGGAAAAAAAAAAACTTACTATATATACCTGATACTAATTCCAATTAAGCAACCCAATGCAGTTCAAATGCCACTTATAAATAAAGTTAACAAAACAGGTTACTTGCTTATCTGTGCAGAACTTTGGAGAGAGAGACTCTTCAGGAACAACCTGAAAATCCTTCTGTCTTGTCAGACCCTTCTGCTCAACCTAACAGCATCTGGCAAAACTGCAAACTGCAGACAGACCTGGCTCCTCCCATTAATGACATTATCTGTATCCCACTAAGATGTCACATGATCTGCTTAGCTAGGAGTACATACAATCCTTCATAAATTATCTGCTGTTCAGCAATAAAACAATATCCCATCAGCCATCTCTCTGTAATCAAGTAAATGATTAAAATCATCATTACCGCACCCTTTATGACACGTTAATTACAGCTTTAGTGGACACACTGCCTGTATGTATTTTAATCCAGGGTTTTTAATAACATTACTGCCACAAATATAACATATAATATAGAACAATTTCAACATTTATCACAAAAGATATGAAGACATTGGAGAGAGTGCAGAGATGATTCATGGGAATGGCTCCAGGGAGGAAGATATATTGGAGATGTTGGGATTGTTTTCCTTGGCGAAGAGAAGGCGGAGAGGAGATTTGAAAGAGGTGCTCAAAATCATGAGGGTTTGGACAGAGTGGACAAGGAGGAACTGTTCCCATTGGTGGGAGGGTCGAGAGCCAGTGGGTACACAATTAAAGTAATTGACAAAATAAGAAAACGTGACCGGCGGAAACCCACCCCCACACTCACCCCCACCCCAACCCTCACCCCCACCCCCACCCTCACCCCCACATTCACCACTTCCTCCACCCTCACCCCCATCCCCACCCCCAACCCCACCCTCACCCTCACCCCCACCCTCACCCCCACCCCAATTCTCAACCCATCCTCACCGCCAGCCCCACTCTTACCCCCACTACCCTCAGCCCCACCCCCACCCTCACCCCCACCCCCACCCTTGCCCCCACCCCCACCCTCACCCCCACCCTCACCCTCACCCCCACCCTCACCCCCGCTACCCCCACCCCCACACCCACCCTCACCCTCACCCCCACCCCCACTCTCACCCCCACCCCCACCCTCAGCCCCACCTTCACCCCCACCTTCACCCCCACCCCCACCCTCACCTCCACCCCCACCCCCACCCTCACCCCCACCCCCACCCTCACCCTCACCCTCACCCCCACCTCCACCCCCACCCTCACCCTTCACCCTGATTCTCACCCCATCCTCACCCCCACCCCCACCCTCACCCCTACCCCCACCCTCAAGTTTTTATACTCGATGCCCCATCCAATGAAGGCAAGCATTCCGTATGCTTTCTTGACTACCTTGTCCACTTGTGTTGCCACTTTCAAAGATCTGTGTACCTGCACGCCCAGATCTCTCTTACTATATTCCTAAGAGTTTTGACATTTACTGTATATTACCCCTTTATGTTAGACCTACCAAAATGCATTACCTCACATTTGGCTGGATTAATCTCCATTTACCATTTCTCTGCCCAAGTCTCCAACCTATCGATGTCCTACTGTATCCTCTGACAATCCCTAAAACTATCTGCCACTCCACCAACCTTGATGTCATCCGTGAACTTACTGATCAGACTAGCTACATGTTCCATCAAATAGTTTATGCATACTACAAACAACAGAGGCCCCAGCACTAATTTAGTGGAATTTTTTGAGGACATTACCAGTGCGGTAGAAAACGGGGAGCCAATGGATGTGGTATATCTGGATTTCCAGAAAGCCTTTGACAAGGTGCCACACAAAAGGTTGCTGCATAAGATAAAGATGCATGGCATTAAGGGGAAAGTAGTAGCATGGATAGAGGACTGGTTAATTAATAGAATGCAAAGAGTGGGGATTAATGGGTGTTTCTCTGGTTGGCAATCAGTAGCTAGTGGTGTCCCTCAGGGATCAGTGTTGGGCCCACAACTGTTCACAATTTACATAGATGATTTGGAGTTGGGGACCAAGGGCAATGTGTCCAAGTTTGCAGACGACACTAAGATAAGTGGTAAAGCAAAAAGTGCAGAGGATACTGGAAGTCTGCAGAGGGATTTGGATAGGCCAAGTGAATGGGCTAGGGTCTGGCAGATGGAATACAATGTTGACAAATGTGAGGTTATCCATTTTGATAGGAATAACAGCAAAAGGGATTATTATTTAAATGATAAAATATTAAAACATGCTGCTGTGCAGAGAGACCTGGGTGTGCTAGTGCATGAGTCGCAAAAAGTTGGTTTTCAGGTGATTAAGAAGGCAAATGGAATTTTGTCCTTCATTGCTAGAGGGATGGAGTTTAAGACTAGGGAGGTTCTGCTGCAATTGTATAAGGTGTTAGTGAGGCCACACCTGGAGTATTGTGTTCAGTTGTGGTCTCCTTACTTGAGAAAGGACGTACTGGCACTGGAGGGTGTGCAGAGGAGATTCGCTAGGTTAATCCCAGAGCTGAAGGGGTTGGATTATGAGGAGAGGTTGAGTAGACTGGGACTGTACTCGTTGGAATTTAGAAGGATGAGGGGGGATCTTATAGAAACATATAAGATTATGAAGGGAATAGATAGGATAGATGCGGGCAGGTTGTTTCCACTGGCAGGTGAAAGCAGAACTAGGGTGCATAGCCTCAAAATAAGGGGAAGTAGATTTAGGACTGAGTTTAGGAGGAACTTCTTCACCCAAAGGGTTGTGAATCTATGGAATTCCTTGCCCAGTGAAGCAGTAGAGGCTCCTTCGTTAAATGTTTTTAAGATAAAAATAGATCGTTTTTTGAAGAATAAAGGGGCTGGTTTAGCTCAGGTCTAAATCACTGGCTTTGAAAACAGACCAAGGCAGGCCAGCAGCACGGTTCAATTCCCGTACCAGCCTCCCCGAACAGGCGCCGGAATGTGGCGACTAGGGGCTTTTCACAGTAACTTCATATGAAGCCTACTTGTGACAATAAGCAATTTTCATTTCATTTCATTTCATTAAGGGTTATGGTGTTCGGGCCGGAAAGTGGAGCTGAGTCCACAAAAGATCAGCCATGATCTCATTGAATGGTGGAGCAGGCTCGAGGGGCCAGATGGCCTACTCCTGCTCCTAGTTCTTATGTTCTTATGATCCCTGTGGGACATCACGAGTCACAACCTTCCATTCAGAAAAGCACCCTTCTACTGCTACCCTTTGCCTTCTGTGACCGAGCCAGTTCTGTATCCACCTGACCACCTCACCTCTGATCCCGTGTGACTTCACCTTTTGTACCAGTCTGTCATGAGGCACCTTGTCAAAGGCTTTACTGAAGTCCATGTAAACAACATCCACCGCCCTCCCCTCATCAATCATCTTTGTCACCTCCTCAAAAAACTCAATCAAGTTAGTGAGGCACGACCTCCCCTTCACAAAACCATGCTGCCTATCGCTAATGAGTCCATTTGTTTCCAATGGGTATAAATCCTGTCCCTGAGAATTCTCTCCAATAAGTTACCGACTACCGACGTGAGGCTCACCGGCGTATAGTTTCCTGGATTATCCCTGCTACCTTTCTTAAACAGCGGTACCACATTAGATATTCCCCAGTCACCTGTAGACAATGAGGATACAAAGTTGTCAGTCAAGGCCCCAGCAATTTCCTCCCCTGCTTCCCTCAGTATTCACCTTAACCCTACTTAGAACATAGAACATAGAACAATACAGCGCAGTACAGGCCCTTCGGCCCACGATGTTGCACCGAAACAAAAGCCATCTAACCTACACTATGCCATTATCATCCATATGTTTATCCAATAAACTTTTAAATGCCCTCAATGTTGGCGAGTTCACTACTGTAGCAGGTAGGGCATTCCACGGCCTCACTACTCTTTGCGTAAAGAACCTACCTCTGACCTCTGTCCTATATCTATTACCCCTCAGTTTAAAGTTATGTCCCCTCGTGCCAGCCATATCCATCCGCGGGAGAAGGCTCTCACTGTCCACCCTATCCAACCCCCTGATCATTTTGTATGCCTCTATTAAGTCTCCTCTTAGCCTTCTTCTCTCCAACGAAAACAACCTCAAGTCCGTCAGCCTTTCCTCATAACATTTTCCCTCCATACCAGGCAACATCCTGGTAAATCTCCTCTGCACCCGCTCCAAAGCCTCCACGTCCTTCCTATAATGCGGTGACCAGAACTGTACGCAATACTCCAAATGCGGCCGGACCAGAGTTCTGTACAGCTGCAACATGACCTCTCGACTCCGGAACTCAATCCCTCTACCAATAAAGGCCAACACTCCATAGGCCTTCTTCACAACCCTATCAACCTGGGTGGCAACTTTCAGGGATCTATGTACATGGACACCTAGATCCCTCTGCTCAGCCACACTTTCAAGAACTTTACCATTAGCCAAATATTCCGCATTCCTGTTATTCCTTCCAAAGTGAATCACCTCACACTTCTCTACATTAAACTCCATTTGCCACCTCTCAGCCCAGCTCTGCAGCTTATCTATATCCCTCTGTAACCTGCTACATCCTTCCACACTATCGACAACACCACCGACTTTAGTATCATCTGCAAATTTACTCACCCACCCTTCTGTGCCTTCCTCTAGGTCATTGATAAAAATGACAAACAGCAACGGCCCCAGAACAGATCCTTGTGGTACTCCACTTGTGACTGTACTCCATTCTGAACATTTCCCATCAACCACCACCCTCTGTCTTCTTTCAGCTAGCCAATTTCTGATCCACATCTCTAAATCGCCCTCAATCCCCAGCCTCCGTATTTTTTGCAATAGCCTACCGTGGGGAACCTTATCAAACGCTTTGCTGAAATCCATATACACCACATCAACTGCTCTACCCTCGTCTACCTGTTCAGTCACCTTCTCAAAGAACTCAATAAGGTTTGTGAGGCATGACCTACCCTTCACAAAGCCATGCTGACTATCCCTGATCATATCATTCCTATCTAGATGATTATAAATCTTGTCCCTTATAATCCCCTCCAAGACTTTACCCACTACAGACGTGAGGCTCACCGGTCTATAGTTGCCGGGGTTGTCTCTGCTCCCCTTTTTGAACAAAGGGACCACATTTGCTGTCCTCCAGTCCTCTGGCACTATTCCTGTAGCCAATGATGACATAAAAATCAAAGCCAAAGGTCCAGCAATCTCTTCCCTGGCCTCCCATAGAATCCTAGGATAAATCCCATCAGGTCCCGGGGACTTATCTATTTTCAGCCTGTCCAGAATTGCCAACACCTCTTCCCTACGTACCTCAATGCCATCTATTCTATTAGCCTGGGACTCAGCATTCTCCTCCACAACATTATCTTTTTCCTGAGTGAATACTGACGAAAAATATTCATTTAGTATCTCGCCTATCTCTTCAGTCTCCACACACAATTTCCCATCCCTGTCCTTGACTGGTCCTACTCTTTCCCTAGTCATTCGCTTATTCCTGACATACCTATAGAAAGCTTTCGGGTTTTCCTTGATCCTTCCTGCCAAATACTTCTCATGTCCCCTCCTTGCTCGTCTTAGCTCTCTCTTTAGATCCTTTCTCGCTACCTTGTAACTATCCATCGCCCCAACCGAAACTTCACACTTCATCTTCACATAGGCCTCCTTCTTCCTCTTAACAAGAGATTCCACTTCCCTGGTAAACCACGGTTCCCTCGCTCGACGCCTTCCTCCCTGTCTGACCGGTACATACTTATCAAGAACACGCAGTAGCTGATCCTTGAACAAGCCCCACTTATCCAGTGTGCCCAACACTTGCAGCCTACTTCTCCACCTTATCCCCCCCAAGTCACGTCTAATGGCATCATAATTGCCCTTCCCCCAGCTATAACTCTTGCCCTGCGGTGTATACTTATCCCTTTCCATCATTAACGTAAACGTCACCGAATTGTGGTCACTGTCCCCAAAGTGCTCTCCTACCTCCAAATCCAACACCTGGCCTGGTTCATTACCCAAAACCAAATCCAACGTGGCCTCGCCTCTTGTTGGCCTGTCAACATATTGTTTCAGGAAACCCTCCTGCACACACTGTACAAAAAACGACCCATCTATTGTACTCGAACTATATCTTTTCCAGTCAATATTTGGAAAGTTAAAGTCTCCCATAATAACTACCCTGTTACTTTCGCTCATGGTCAATCCGACATGGTCAATCGGATTGCCCAGTATAAGGTCTTTTCCACCGTGGACCTCAAGTCCGCATACCACCAGCTCCCCATCCGCCCAGGTGACCGCAAGTACAGTGCCTTCGAAGCAGACGGGCGGCTATACCATTTCCTAAGGGTCCCATTTGGCATCACGAACGGGGTCTCAGTCTTCCAACGGGAGATGGACCGAATGGTTGACCAGCACGGGTTGCAGGCCACGTTCCCGTATCTCGACAACGTAACCATCTGCTGCCACGATCAGCAGGACCACGACGCCAACCTCCAAAAGTTCCTCCAGACCGCTAACGCCCTGAACATCACATATAACGAGGAAAAATGCGCTTTTAGCACAAACCGTTTGGCCATCCTGGGATACGTAGTGCGCAATGGAGTGATAGGCCCCGACCCCGAACGCATGCGCCCCCTTATGGAATTTCCCCTCCCCCACTGCTCCAAAGCCCTGAAACGTTGCCTGGGCTTCTTTTCATATTACGCCCAGTGGGTCCCCCAGTACGCAGACAAGGCCCGCCCGCTAATACAGTCCACTACCTTCCCCCTGTCGACAGAAGCCCGCCAGGCCTTCAGCCGCATCAAAGCGGATATCGCAAAGGCCACGATGCACACCATCGATGAGTCCCTCCCCTTCCAGGTCGAGAGCGACGCATTCGATGTAGCTCTGGCGGCCACTCTTAACCAAGCGGGCAGACCCGTGGCCTTTTTCTCCCGGACCCTCCACGCCTCAGAAATCCACCACTCCTCAGTGGAAAAGGAAGCCCAAGCCATAGTGGAAGCTGTGCGACATTGGAGGCATTACCTGGCCGGCAGGAGATTCACTCTCCTCACCGACCAACGGTCAGTAGCCTTTATGTTCGATAATGCACAGCGGGGCAAAATTAAGAATGACAAGATCTTAAGGTGGAGGATCGAGCTCTCCACCTATAACTATGAGATCTTGTATCGTCCCGGAAAGCTGAACGAGCCGTCCGATGCCCTATCTCGCGGCACATGTGCCAACGCACAAATAGACCGCCTCCAAGCCCTCCACGAGGACCTCTGCCACCCGGGGGTCACTCGATTCTACCATTTCGTAAAGTCCCGCAACCTCCCCTACACTGTTGAGGAGGTCCGTACAGTCACCAGGAACTGCCACATCTGCGCAGAGTGCAAACCGCACTTTTTCAGGCCGGATCGAGCGCACCTGATCAAGGCTTCCCGCCCCTTTGAACGCCTCAGTTTGGATTTCAAAGGGCCCCGCCCCTCCACCGACCGCAACGCATACTTCCTAAACGTGGTGGACGAGTACTCCCATTTCCCCTTTGCCATTCCCTGCCCCGACATGACAGCGGCCACGGTCATTAAAGCCCTGGGCACCATCTTTACACTGTTCGGTTTCCCCGCCTACATCCATAGCGACAGGGGGTCCTCCTTCCTGAGTGACGAGCTGCGTCAGTTCCTGCTCAGCAAGGGCATTGCCTCGAGCAGGACGACCAGCTACAACCCCCGGGGAAACGGGCAAGTAGAGAGGGAGAACAGCACGGTCTGGAAGACTGTCCTACTGGCCCCACGGTCCAGAGATCCCCCAGTTTCCCGGTGGCAGGAAGTCCTCCCGGATGCTCTCCACTCCATCCGGTCGCTGCTGTGTACCACCACTAACCAAACGCCTCACGAGCGCCTCCTTGTCTTCCCTAGGAAGTCCTCCTCCGGAACGTCGCTGCCAACCTGGCTGGCAGCCCCAGGACCCAGCTTGCTCCGGAAACATGTGCGGGCGCACAAATCGGACCCGTTGGTCGAGAGGGTTCACCTTCTCCACGCGAACCCGCAGTACGCCTACGTGGCGTACCCCGACGGCCGACTGGACACGGTCTCCCTGCGGGACCTGGCACCCGCCGGAAACACACACACACCCCCAACACCGATCACCCCCTCCCTGCCACCGGCGCACCCCATGACCGCCCCATTCCCGGGGGGATCGGTCCTCCTCCCGTGCCCGCCCAGGAGTAAAACAGGAAAAAACAGCGCAACGCTCCCGGAGACGACAGCGCCCGAGCCAGCACCTGCACCATCACTGGGGCTGAGGCGATCGACGAGGAAGACCAGACCGCCCGCTCGACTCGTGGAATCCGCGTGACACCAAGAAAGCAAGAATTTTGTCGTAAAAGAATTTTTTTTTCCTTATTGTAAATAGTTCTGACAAACTTGTACATAGCTAAATGTTGGGCTAAATATGTATAGCCACAGTTCGAAATTTGTTCCAGGGCCAGCCTTGTAAACCCCTACCACTATGCGAACCACCACCCCGCCGGGTTCCTTTTTAACAAGGGGTGAATGTGGTGGTATGTATGAGGGGTAATATGGTACCTGTGAAGCCGAGAGGCTATTGGCTGACAGGTCCCGGGTCCCGGTTGGATCTGCCGACTTCTGGTTCCGCCCTGAAGGCGGAGTATAAGAGCTCGAGTTCTCCCCGCAGCCTCATTCTGTTACTGAGCTGCTGGGGAACAAGTCTCGCTTAATAAAGCCTAGATAGACTTCATCACTTCTCGTCTCGCGTAAGTCATTGTGCGCTACAAAAGTCCCCCATAACAACTACCCTGTTGCTTTCGCTCCTATCCAGAATCATCTTTGCAATCCTTTCCTCTACACCTCTGGAACTTTTCGGAGGCCTATAGAAAACCCCTAACAGGGTGACCTTTCCTTTCCTGGTTCTAACCTCAGCCCATACTACCTCAATTGACGAGTCCTCATCAAACGTCCTTTCTGCCACCGTAATACTGTCCTTGACTAACAATGCCACGCCTCCCCCTCTTTTACCACCTTCCCTGAGCTTACTGAAATATCTAACACCGGCACCTGCAACAACCATTCCTGTCCCTGCTCTATCCATGTCTCCGAAATGGCCACAACATCGAAGTCCCAGGTACCAATGCATGCCGCAAGTTCACCCACCTTATTCCGGATGTCCAGGCATTAAAGAAGACACACTTTAAACCACCTTCCTGCCTGCCGGTACACTCCTGCAACTGTGAAACCTTACTCATGACCTCACTACTCTCAACCTCCTGTATACTGGAGCTACAATTCAGGTTCCCAAGCCCCTGCTGAACTAGTTTAAACCCTCCCGAAGAGCATTAGCAAATTCCCCCCCAGGATATTGGTACCCCTCTGGTCCAGGTGTTGACCATCCCGTTTGTAGAGGTCCCACCGACCCCAGAATGAGCCCCAGTTATCCAGAAATCTGAAACCCTCCCTCCTGCACCATCCCAGTAGCCACGCGTTCAACTCTTCTCTTTCCCTATTCCTCATCTCGCTATCACGTGGCACGGGTAACAACCCAGAGATAATAACTCTGTTCTAGATCTAAGTTTCCACCCTAGCTCCCTGAATTCCTGCCTTACACTTACTAACCTCACACTTTTCCCACATTGTGCTTAATTTGCCGCCTCATTGTCCACTCTCCTAGCCTGTCCAAGTCCTTCTGCAGCCCCCTTGCTTCCTCAAGACCACCTGTCCCTCTGCAGATCTTTGTATTGTGTGCAAACATAGCAACAGTGCCTTCAGTTCCTTCTTCCAGATCATTAATGTAAAATTACACCCATTCAAATAATAATCTGCCTTCCTCTTTTTGCTACCGAAGCGGATAACCTCACATTTATCCACATTATACTGCCTCTGCCATGCATGTGCCCACTCACCCAGCCTGTCCAAATCCTGAAGCATCTCTGCATCCTCCTCACAGCTCACCCTCCCACCCAACTTTGTATCTTCTGAAAATCTGCAGATAGTACATTTAGTTCCCTCGTCCAAATCATTAATATATAATGTGAACAGTTGGGGGTCCTAGCACAGTTCCATGCATTACCCCACTAGTCACTACCTGCCAATCAGAAAAAAAACTATTTATTCTCACTTTTTGTTTCCTGTCTGCTAACCAGTTTTCTATCCATCTCAAGCTACAACCCACAATCCCATGCGATTTAACTTTAAATAATAATGTGCTTTGTGAGATCTTGTCCAATGCCTTCTGAAAGTATAAATAAGCCACATCCACCAGTTCTCCCTGATCAACTCTATTAGTTACATCTTCAAAGAATTCCAGTGGATTTGTCAAGTATGATCTCCCTTTCGTAAATCCACACTGACTTTATCTGATTACACCGCTGCTTTCCAATTGCTGTGCTCTGAAATCCTTGATAATGGACTCCAGTAACTTCCCGACTACCGATGTTAGGCTCACTGGTCTATAGTTCCCTGTTTTCTCTCTACCTCCCTTTTTGAATCGCAGGGTTACATTCGCTACCCTCCAATCTATAGGAACCATTCCAGAGTCCAAAGAATTTTGGAAAATGATCGCCAATGGATCTACTATTTCTAGGACCACTTCCTAAAGTACTCTGGGATGAAGATTATCCGGCCCTGGAGATTTATCCATCTTCAATCCCATTAATTTCCCCAAAACCATTTCTCTACGAATACTAATTTCCTTCAGCTCCTCACTAAAACTTCTGTTTCTCAGAACTTCTGGTACATTATTCATGTCTTCCTTTGTGAAGACAGAAGCAAAGTGCGAATTTAGTTCCTCAGCCATTTCTTTTTTCCTGTTATGAATTCCCCCGTTTCTGACTGTAAGGGACCTACATTTGTTTTTATCAATCTTTTTCACTTTACATACCTATAGAAACTTTTACCATCAATTTTATGTTCCCCGCTAGTTTACTTTCATATCGTATTTTCTCTTCTTAATCAACCCTTTGGTCTGCCTTTGCTGAATTTTAAACTGTTCTCAATCCTCAGGTCTATTGCTCAGTTTCTCTGCACCCTCACGCACTCCCCCGTTTCCTTCTGAACGTGCTGCACTCCGTTTGCTCAAGTTCACCCCTGACCATGTGATCAAAACTGGCGACAAGGGTGATGTTGTTGTTGTCGGGCGTATTGACCTCTACCTCGCAGAGGCTGAGCGCCAACTCTCAGATACTTCTTCCTACCTCCCTCTGGACCATGACCCCACCACTGAACATCAAGCCATTGTTTCCAGGACTATCACTGGCCTCATCTCCTCTGGACGTCTTCCCTCCACAGCTTCCAACCTCATTGATCCCAATCCTGGACAGCCCACTTCTATCCACTTCCCCAAATCCCCAAACAGGACTGTCCCAGTCGACCTGTCCTATCAGCCTGTTCATATCCCACCCAACTCATTTCTTCCTATCACGCTCCAGTCTCATTCCCCTTGTCCAGTCTGTTTCCTCCTCTTCCGTGATTCCTCCAATGCCCAATGTCATACCCACAATTTCCACAGGCCATAAACACCTCCATCTCCTGTTCACTGTGGCTGTCTAAACCCTCTGCACCACCATCCCCCCACCAGGGGGACCCCGCACTCTCCATTTCTTCCTCGAGCAGCAGCCTGAACACTCCCCGTCGACCACTCTCCTCCACCTGGCTGAACTCAGGCACTTACTGAACAGTTTCCCCTTTGACTTGCCTCACTTCCTGCCAATAAAAGGTGTAGCTATGGGTACCCGCAAGGGCCTCAATTAGGTCAGTACTTTTGTGAGGTATTAGGAATATTCCTTGTTCCAGTCTTACTCGGACCCTCTCTTTTTCTGTTACAACGATGACTATTTTAGTCCTGCTTCAAGAACCCATCAGGACCTGGAAAAATTATCAACTTTGCTTTAATTTCCAGCCCTCTCGCACCTTCACATGGTCCACCTCAGACACACGTCCTTTCCTTATCCTCTGTTTCCATTTCTGGTGATAGACTGACCAACATATTCATTACAAACGCACCGACTCCCACAGCCACCTTGACTACAGCTCCTCACATCCCGCTTCCCGTCAGGAAATCATCCCATTCTCCCAGTTTCTCCATCTCCACTGAATCTGCCACCTTCGAAATAGCATTTCTGGCATGTTTGCCTTTTTCCTCAATCGAGGTTCCCCCACCGTGGTTGGCAGGTCTCTCAACATGTCCGACCCATTTCCAATACCTCAGCTCTCACCCCTTCCCTCCCTCCCAGAACCATGACAGGGTCCTTATTGTGCTCACTTTTCACCCCACCAGCCTCGGCATTTAAAGGATCATTTCCACCAACTCTAACATGATGCCCCCACTAAACACATCGTCCCCTCATGCCCCCCCCCCCCCCCCCACCCCAGTCAGCATTCTGCAGGGACCGCTCCCTCTGACACCTGGTCCACTCCTTCATTACCCCCAGCCCATCATCCCCTTCCCACGGTACTTTCCCTTGCAATTGCAGAAGGTGCAGCACCTACTTCATTACTTCTTCACTGTTCAAGGCTCCAAACACTCCCTCCAGGCGAAGCAAGGTTTCACTTGCACCTCCTCCAATTTGGCTGACTGTGTTCACTGGTGCCAATGCAGTCTCCTCTACACTGGGAGACTAAACACAGGCTGGGTGGCCGCTTTACGGATATCCTTTGCTTCATCCACAAGCATGATCCCGAACTTCCTGTTCCTTGCCAATTTAACCCAGCATCTTGCTCTCATGTCCACATGTCTGTCCTGACCCTGCTGCATTGTTCCAGGTTAGGCTTCTGGACTCAATATTGATTTCAACAACTTTAGATCATGAACTTTTCCCTCCATCTTGACCCTCCTTTTTGTTTCCTGTTTTCTGGATCCCCGGTCTGTCTCAACACGGACCCACCCCTCCCCCACATGGCCACTGTCCCTGGTTGTTCAGTTTTGTCCTCACTGAGCACTAACCTCTGCTAACACATTCTCCTCTCTTTGCCAGTATTAACACTCTTCCATCTCTAATGTCATCATTAACAGCCCCTTTGTCTGATGTCTATTACATCATTGTCAATCTCTCCTTAACTCTGACCTAACTTTCCAAACTGCACCACCCCCTCACCAAGTCTACCATTCATCACATTTCGAGCCCTTTTCTGTTCTACAGAAGTGTCATATGGACTTGAAACGTTAACTCTGTTCCTCTCTCCAGTTTATCCAGTATTTTCTGTTTTTATTTTTAAATAGGGATTGGTTAGGAAAACAGATTGGCTGAGGTGAAGGAACTAATGACTTTGATATGTAGATTAGCCAAGCAACACTGTAGACAGACATTTACGGAAGAGAAGTGGATAACAATTGGGTATAGAATTTCAGGAGTTAAAGCAAAGATGGTAATACTATAATACTGAAAGAGTTTGGAACCTTCTCGGGCTACAAACTTAACCTGGGCAAAAGCGAGGCATTCCCAGTGAACCCAAACGGGGGTGGGACAGGGCTGGAGGGGCTCCTGAACGGCCCAGAACAGATTCCGCTACCTGGGGATCCAAATAGCCAGAGACTGGACACAGATCCACAAGTGGAACCTGACCAGCCTGGTAGAGGAAGTAAGAAGAGACTTTCAAAGGTGGGACTCACTCCCACTCTCCCTGGCGAGGAGAGTGCAGACGATCAAGATGAACGTACTGCCAAGGTTCCTCTTCCTGTTTAGGTCCATTCCGATCTTCATCCCCAAGGCCTTTTTCCAAAACGTAGACAGTCTAATCATGACGTTTGGGGGGGGGTTCGCTCCCTCCAGATGCTGCCAGACCTGCTGAGATTTTCCAGCATTTTCTCTTTTGTTTACATCTTTACATTTAGGAACCGTCATCCCACGCTTCCCTGCTGGAATTAGGAATACCCGTACATTTAACATCAGCCGGGTTCTTAACAAACTACAACTGCAATCTCAGAGCAGGGCAAGGACTGCATTTTCAATGGCAGCCAAGGTGAATGTGGTGAAAATGGTTATGTGACTGGTTCCTTCCAGGCTGGAGAGATTTACAGCATCTCACAGTTCACTGTCGTTTTAATAAGGTCAAGGGAAGTCCACCCTGAGTAAAATGGGCTCGGTGTATTTGCAATAACAATGTGTATGTTACCCGGGAGATCCCTACCGGCTTCCTCAACTTGGACGGTGCCTTACTGCTGATATTTTATATAATGGGGAAGAGAGTTCCCCCGCCCCTTGTTCTCCGCGAGAGTCACGGGGAAGATAGTCATTCTCACCCCGGAAGTGCGGGATACTGGAGTTGTGTAAAGGCTCTCTACCCAATGAGAGCTAGTTATATTACATTCTGTCCAGCCAGAGAGAAAGAGATGGAGCAGGCCAATAGCTTTAGCAGGATTACAGCCAACCCCACGTTGTAACATGACACTGACTGCAAGAAGTACGTTTTATGGGTGTGGAGCTTTCCCTATTCCAGAATCAAAAATGGATCCATCCCACTCAAAGGAATATCAACATATACAAAGAATTATGCAGGTCACTGCCTGATGTCCTGGCTTCCATTCTGCGGCAGTCTGCTGTCACGGTTGCACTGGAGCTATCAGGACCAATCAAAAGTGGCCACTGGGCAGCAAGGCCCACCCACTGATGACATGACGATGATGCTGATCCTGTGTACAGGTGTCCAGCACACCTACAGTGAGGGTCAAACTGTTACACACACATTGCCATGCTGAAATCCTGCTTCAGCTCTGGGTCACCCTGGAGGAACCCAACAATAACCACCAGAGCGGGCGTCAAGATTTTCAGGCCGGAGTCAGTTGGAGGACATCTTCCCGCACCTGTTCCAGACATAATGCCCCCCTTTCAGGTACGGCAGGATGGCTTTACCTCAGTCACATCTCTTCTGATTCTCGGCCCCTTGCTGAAGTGTGCAGCTATTCAACATTGGTGACTCACTGCCTGTATCATATTGAACAGCCAAGAGTTGGTCACACATCACAATCGCCTCTTTCCAGGCTACTGAATTTAGCTCGAACTGTGTGTTCATTTATTAATGCTCTTTATCATCTCCCTGTGCCTTCTTAACTTGAAAAACTAGTGCTTTCCGAAGTTTCTTGTGGAAATGGTCATGATAGAGGTTTCTCAAAATGGAAATAATGTCTAACCTGCTTAGATTTGAGGTTGTAAATATTCACCACATGTTCCAATCTGTCAGCAAATCTGACTAAAATTAACCAGTTTAAAATTCCGACATATCCTTGTTTAGAGTTTAGTCGTTCACTCGTTCCTCTGTCCCATTCTGTGTTGGGAAGCTGTTGAAATTTGAAATTATTTATACTTATCCCTCTCCCGATTCAGACATTGAATTATTTTTCACCATTTACAAGCAGAGATTGTAAAAGTTGTTTTTTTTCAATGATTTTCGCCAATAGACACCAGGGGCGAAATTCTCCGGTATCGGCGCGATGTCCGCCGACCGGCGCCAAAAACAGCGCAAATCAGTCGGGCATCGCGCCGCCCCAAAGGTGCGGAATCCTCCGCATCTTGGGGGGCCCAGCCCTAGCCTTGAGGGGCTAGGCCCGCGCTGGACTGATTTCCGCCCCGCCAGCTGGCGCGGAAATGACATCTCCGGGCGGCGCATGCGCGGGAGCGTCAGCGGCCGCTCACGGCATCCCTGCGCATGCGCTGTGGAGGGAGTCTCTTCCGCCTCCGCCATGGTGGAGACCGTGGCGAAGGCGGAAGGAAAAGAGTGGCCCCACAGCACAGGCCCGCCCGTGGATCGGTGGGCCCCGATCGCGGGCCAGGCCACCGTGGGGACACCCCCCGGGGCCAGATCATCCCATGCCCCCCCCAGGACCCCGGAGCCCGCCCGCACCGCCTTGTCCCGCCGGTAAGGTAGGTGGTTTAATCCACGCCGGCGGGACAGGCATTCTAGCAGCGGGACTACGGCCCATCCGGGCCGGAGAATCACGGGGGGGGCCCGCCAACCGGCGCGGCGCGATTCCCGCCCCCGCCGAATCTCCGGTGCCGGAGAATTCGGCAACCGCCGGGGGCGGGATTCACGCCAGCCCCCGGCGATTCTCCGACCCGGCGGGGGGGTCGGAGAATCTCGCCCCAGATGATTTTGTGTTGCTGGATCAGTAAAAAACGATTTCCTCATGATTTCTATCTGCAAAATCCCAAATTACCGTTGTCTTCG
Source organism: Scyliorhinus torazame (assembly GCF_047496885.1). NCBI lineage: Eukaryota > Metazoa > Chordata > Chondrichthyes > Carcharhiniformes > Scyliorhinidae > Scyliorhinus > Scyliorhinus torazame. Next base: position 1,743,933 of record NC_092709.1, read on the forward strand.
TGATTACTTCAGGACCAAAGATAAAGGCATCATCCAGATATCCAGATATCACCGTCAGAGGCATCTCACTGATTACAATGCCACGTGTGGGAGTTCAGTCAGGAATAGGGGGTCTGATTGGGGTCAAGGGTCAGAGGGAACAGGGGGTCTGATCGGGGTCAGGGGTCAGATCGAGGTCAGGGGTCAGAGCCAGATGCAGGAGGGGTCCAATTGGGAGTCAGATCTAGGGGAGGGGGCTGGACAATCGGATTGAGGACAGGGCCAGAGTGGGGATGGAGAGCAGGATAGCAGTCATGGCCAAGGGAAGATGAAGTCCAAATGCAGGTAAGAGCCGGAGGTGGGGGAGGGGGGGGGGCAAGGAAATACAACTGGGATGAGAGGTCAGCGACCAGGGCCAGAGAGAAGTGGCCAATCAGGGGTCAGGTGGGGGCATGGGGGGGGGGGGGGGGGCAGGAGGGTCCGATCGGTGTCAGGGTTCAGGAACAGCCGGGGTCAGAGTTCAGAGCCGGAGGAGGTGGAAGGGCCCGACCCAGGATTGGGATCTGGGTGGGAGAGGGAGGGAATTTTGGTCAATAAGTATTCCAGAGAGGAGGTGGAGAAAGTGCTGTGTTGAAGGTTACTCCTGACGGAACGTGATGAGATTTCTGCCTCTGCTATGCAAAGCATCAATAACCAGTCTGATAGATTTTTGGATGACAGACTAGCTGACGATGCACTTGAAGCTGAGAATGAGCTGGAAGCAGAAGGTTCAAGGCTGAACTTGCCTTGACTGTTGATGACTGTGGGGGTTTTGCCTGTCAGTTAGAATCCAGCTCACTGTACAGTTTGGAAACAGCCTCAAACCAGAAGTGGGCTTTTGCTGATTTACACGGAGTGGGAATGTGTGGATCCTTGGAAAATTTATAAACACAGACAAATATGTCCTGAAACTTAGTGGGGATTCTCTCAATTTCCCCTGTTCCTTTCGTGAAATGCTGCAAAATATCTTGATGACGGGAATAATCTGCAGGTCACACTGTAACTGTGGCTTTTCAGTCTCCCACTGGAATTACAACCGGAGATCAGAGGAGTCCCTGTGGGATCGCTAGACGACACTCAATGCAAGAAGGACTGAGATGTCAGATAGCAGGAGTAACAATGCCCTATTACTCATATTAAACTCCTTCTTACACAAATCAGACTCCTTACTACACCGTACACTCCTCCTTGCTATCATCCTCCGTACACACATGGCCATTGCACAGCTTATATTACAATACTTGTTATTCACATTATATAATTTGTTTCCTATATGTCCTTATCACTCCCATCACCCTCTTTATTTCACATAATCCACTCCTTATCATTCATATCATGCCCTTGATTATTCATTGTTCACAATAGAGAAGGAAAGCTCAACAATTCACATTGCTAACATTTGGCATTAGGCCACTGGGGGAATTAACTCTGACACTTTCTTGAATCATTCCAGTTTCTTATAATTCCTTTATTATTTTCTTATTCTTTTGTTCCTTCATCTTTGAATGCTCTCTTTACTGTTTTTGTACAATACTTTCATGTCAACTGCTTCATTATTGTCTCATTAATAAAATCTCTGTTTTATTGAATGCAATTTATTACCTTTCTACGCTTTTTCCATGACTTATTTTTATTCTTTTTTTCTTTAATTTTTATCTTTGACTTTGTTGATACTTGACGGATAATCCCATGCCTAAATTTGACTTATTCTTCTTTTGTAAATAATCTGACTGCAATTCTTCCCCCTTGCACGTGTATTGCCAGCAGGCACACATGTTCCAGTTAACTCTGAAGTGGTCCATGTTTCTCCCCAATGATCGCACTTACCTCCCAGAGCTTGTTTCATAACAAAGTCCATGATCTTCTCTGATGTTTTTCTGTATCTTCAAATTCAGTTGTTACATTCACGTTACACAGAAACAGTCCTTAGAAACTGGAAACCTGAAAAAAGATACAGCAAAACTATTAATATCTGCGCTTACCAACATTGAAAGCAGTGTTTTTTTAAGTAGATTTGAATTTTTTTTCAATTCATTTACAGGATGTGGATGTCGCTGGTTAGGCCCACATTTATTGCCCATCCCTAATTGCCCTTGAGAAGATGGCGATGAGCTTCCTTCTTGAATCGCTGCAAGTCTGCGTGGTGTAGATACACCCACTGTGCAGATAGAGAGGGAGTTCCAGGATTTTGATCCAGCGACAGTGAATGTACGGTGATGTATTTCCAAGTCAGGATGGTGTGTAGCTTGGAGGGGAGTTTTCGTGTGGTGGGGTAACCATGTGCTTTCTGCTCTTGTCCTTCTAGATGGCAGTGCCGTGGGTTTGGAAGGTGCTGCCTGAGGAACCTTGGTGAGTCCCTGCAGTGCGTCTTGTAGTTGTGTTAAAGTCCTTCCTTTTGAGTTCTCTTTGTTAACATTTTTTTTTGTTGGTTTGTTATTTTTAGTCTGTGGGCCCATAATCAGAATAAACCTTGAAGCAGTGGGCTTAAGCTGAGGCAGCTTGCTAATCAAGACAGTGTGTTCCAGGATTGGTTTTTTTTGGAGGGGAGAAATCAGATTCATCACGCCGGGTAAATCTAAAGAACCAGCTTTGGAGGAAGTTGGTACGATTGGCTGACTGACAGCCTGTGGGTTGTCCAGGGACAGTGTTCTGGCTGACAGCCTGTGGGTTGTCCAGGGACAGTGTTCTGGCTGACAGCCTATGGGTTGTCCAGGGACAGTGTTCTGGCTGACAGCCTGTGGGTTGTCCAGGGACAGTGTTCTGGCTGACAGCCTGTGGGTTGTCCAGGGACAGTGTTCTGGCTGACAGCCTGTGGGTTGTCCAGGGACAGTGTTCTGACTGACAGCCTGTGGGTTGTCCAGGGACAGTGTTCTGGCTGACAACAGATTGGTTCCTGAAGGATGCTTCTGAGAGAGCTGGGCGGAAGTGATTAGACCTTGAAAGTTGAAAGGAAGAGGAGTTATTTCTCTCTCTTCTTCATAGATCATAGAATTTACAGTGCATAAGGAGGCCATTCGGCCCATCGAGTCTGCACCGGCTCTTGGAAAGAGCACCCTACCCAAGGTCAACACCTCCACCCTATCCCCATAACCCAGTAACCCCACCCAACACTAAGGGCAATTTTGGACACTAAGGGCAATTTATCATGGCCAATCCACCTAACCTGCACATCTTTGGACTGTGAGAGGAAACCGGAGCACCCGGAGGAAACCCACGCACACACGGGGAGGATGTGCAGACTCTGCACAGACAGTGACCCAAGCCGGAATCGAACCTGGGACCCTGGAGCTGTGAAGCCACAGTGCTAACCACTGTGCTACCGTGCTGCCCGCAAAGCTACCGTGCTTCTGCTGAAGTAAAAGACTGACTGACATTTTGTTCTAAAATCAGTGAGTGTCTGATACAGCTTTACTATATCGTTGAAATCCTGAATCTACAGAGAAAGTCGACACCTTGCCAGAGGAAACCTTCTCAAGCTTAGAGGTAAGAAACATTGATGCAAAAGCTTGAAATTTTGAAAGACTTCAACTAAAAACCATCATCGGGCATCGGAGATTTTTGCTCGTTTTCACTTTCTCATCTTTCCTTCCCTCTCCACTACCCTTTCCCTCTATGTGGTCTGCGTGTCTTTGTGTCTGTGTCTATGTGTCTGTGTGAGTCTGAGTATGTCTTTGTGTGTGTGTGTGTGTGTATCTGTGTGTGTGTCTTTGTGTGTATGCCTGTGTGTGTGTGTATCTGTGTGTGTATGTCTGTGTGTGTGTGTATCTGTGTGTGTGTGTATCTGTGTGTGTGTGTGTGTATGTCTGTGTGTGTGTGTATCTGTGTCTGTGTGTGTATGTCTGTGTGTGTGTATGTCTGTGTGTGTGTGTATCTGTGTGTGTGTGTATCTGTGTGTGTGTGTGTCTGTGTGTGTGTGTCTTTGTGTGTGTGTGTCTTTGTGTGTGTGTATCTGTGTGTGTCTGTGTGTGTATGTCTGTGTGTGTGTGTGTATCTGTGTGTGTGTCTGTGTGTGTGTATGTCTGTGTGTGTGTGTATCTGTGTGTGTGTGTCTGTGTGTGTGTCTTTGTGTGTATGTCTGTGTGTGTGTATATCTGTGTGTGTATGTCTGTGTGTGTGTGTATCTGTGTGTGTGTGTATCTGTGTGTGTGTGTGTGTATGTCTGTGTGTGTGTGTATCTGTGTCTGTGTGTGTATGTCTGTGTGTGTGTGCATCTGTGTGTGTGTGTATCTGTGTGTGTGTGTGTGTCTGTGTGTGTGTGTCTTTGTGTGTGTGTCTTTGTGTGTGTGTATCTGTGTGTGTCTGTGTGTGTATGTCTGTGTGTGTGTGTATCTGTGTGTGTGTCTGTGTGTGTGTCTGTGTGTATGTCTGTGTGTGTGTGTATCTGTGTGTTTGTCTGTGTGTGTGTATCTGTGTGTGTGTGTGTCTTTGTGTGTGTCTGTCTGTATGTGTGTGTGTGTCTGAGTGTGTCTGTGTGTGTGTGTCTGTCTGTTTGTCTGTGTCTGTGTGTGTCTGCATCTGTGTCTACGTGGCTGTGTGTGTGTCTGCGTCTGTGTCTATGTGTCTGTGTTTGTGTCTGTCTCTCTGTGTGTGTGGGTGTCTGTGTGTGGGCGTCTGTGTGTCTGTGTGTGTGTACTTGTCTGTGTGTGTCTATGTGTGTGTGTGTGTTTGTCAGTGTGTGTGTGTGTGTGCATCTGTCTGTGTGTGTCTATGTGTGTGTAGAGTGAGGTGAGTTGGAAAGGGGTATTAGATAGTTACAATTCTGTCAGTTTAATTATATTACTGTACATAATTAAAAGGTTACTTGTATTAATTTTACAAACCTGGTGGCTGCAGTTTATTGGCTCAGCCAAGGACCTCAGGTATTTTCAAATAACATCTAATTTCACATTTGTTCTGAGTCCGGGTCAAGTGGGGCTGGAATTGTCCGAACGTTTGCCGAGGGTGTGGTGACAGATGGTGCACACGGCTGCAACCGTTCAGCGGTGGTGGAGGGAGTGAATGTTTATGGAAGGGTTGCTAATTAAGCAGCTGCTTTGTCCTGTCATGTGGAAATTATGAGGCTGTTCTGAAATCTTCAAGAACACAACAAATGTTCTTTTCAAGTTGAATTTAATAAAAACTTCCAACATGAAACTGAGCCACATCCAACAGGAAGGACCAAGCTGGGCCCGATGCTGCAGCAAGTTCGCTGGTATCTGGGGCGAAATTCTCCGGAAACAGCGCGATGTCCGCCGACTGGCGCCCAAAACGGCGCAAATCAGACGGGCATCGCGCCGCCCCAAAGGTGCGGAATGCTCCGCATGTTTGGGGGCCGAGCCCCAACCTTAGGGGGCTAGGTCAGCGCCGGACGAATTTCCGCCCCACCAGCTGCCGGAAAAGGCCTTTGTTGCCCCGCCAGCTGGCGCGGAAATGACATCTCCGGGCGGCGCATGCGCGGGAGGGAGTCTCTTCCACCTCCGCCATGGTGGAGACCGTGGCGGAGGCGGAAGGGAAAGAGTGCCCCCACAGCACAGGCCCGCCCGCGGATCGGTGGGCCCCAATCGCGGGCCAGGCCACCGTGGGGGCACCCCCCGGGGCCAGATCGCCCCGCGCCCCCCCCAGGACCCCGGAGCCCGCCCGCGCTGCCTTGTCCTGCGGTAAAGTGGTTTAATCTACGCCGGCGGGACAAGCATTTTAGCGGCGGGACTTCGGCCCATCCGGGCCGGAGAATTGCGCGGGGGGGCCCGCCAACCGGCGCGCGCAATTCCCGCCCCCGCCGAATATCCGGTGCCGGAGACTTCGGCAACCAGCGGGGGCGGGATTCACGCCAGCCCCCGGCGATTCTCCGACCCGGTGAGCAAAAACCTCACCTCAAACAGACCATTGTTTGCAGCAAACTACCCAGCCTTCAGAACAGTGACCACGACACCACACCACCCTGTCATGGCAATCTCTGCAAGACATACCGGATCATCGACATGAGTACCACTATTACACGTGAGAACACCACCCACCAGGTGCACGGTACATACTCGTGCAACTTGGCCAACGGTGCCTACCTCATACGCTGCTGGAAAGGATGTCCCGAGGCGTGGTACATTGGCGAGGCCATGCAGACGCTGCTACAATGGATAAATGGGCACCGCGCGACAATCGCCAGGCAGGAATGTTCCCTTCCAGTCGGGGAACACTTTAGCAGTCAAGGACATTGTGCCTCGGGTAAACATTCTCCAAGACGGCTTTCAAGACACACGACAACGTAGAATCGCCGAGCAGAAACTGGTAGCCAAGTTCCACACACATGAAGATGGCCTCATCGGGGATCTCGGGTTCATGTCACATTACAATAAACCCCCACCACACTGCCTGGGTTTGCAGAGTCCTACTCACTGTCCTGGTTTCAGACAATTCTCACCTCGATTACCTGATTATCCCTCACTCCACTCCCACTGTCTGTTCCTGTAAAGATTTGTTTACCTGTAAAGACTCTCATTCCAACCATTCTTCACATTCCACTCTGTAATTATCTTGTGTCTCTCCGATATATACTGTGATTGTGAACCTGCCTCCACTTCACCTGATGAAGGAGCAGCGCTCTGAAAGCTTGTGATTTCAAATAAACCTGTTCGACTTTAACCTGGTGTTGTGAGACAACTTACTGTGCCCACCCCAGTCCAGCACCAGTATCTCCACATCATTGCTTCTTAGGAACTCTGAAAATATTGAACCACCCACATTGTACATAAGACAATGTACATAAGTAAATGATTCCTTTCCTCATGATTCCTGCAAACTGATGGGAATGAGATTACTTTGTTTTTGTGTCACCAGATGGCATTGAAAACTCTTGGATCAGGTGTAGCCAAAGAGAGATGCCTCTATACTCCAACTTACAATTCAGCGGAACCCCAGAAACGGAGTTCCTGCAGCCACTGCTCCATTGAGTATCCTGAAAATGTGAAAAACTCGATTGAATTACTGTACACCTTCACACACGCAACCATTTTCAAACTCCGACTACATGTGCCCAGCAGACCATCTAGAACATTTCAGTATCTCTCTGGGCTCTGTTTCACTGTAGAGCCACAAGCTGGATGCAGGGGCATGTGCTTAATCTGTGTCCTTTCTAAATCTGGCCAGTGGGAAATCCAGACATCTGCTCCTAACAAAGATACTTAAACTAGTGTCTGGAACAGATCTGAGGTGACATTAACACATCAGTGGGTAATATTGATTCCAGGTGATGGAGGCAATATTGATTCATACATCACCCAATGGAAATGAAAATCAGAATGTTCTTTCAGAGGAGACGCCTGAAACAGCTGAATTGTCACACTGTGGGGGTGGGAAAGGTAAGTCGGGACCGTTCTCAAGTCCGGAACCTGCCCCTGGGGGGAGACAGTTGATGCACAATCAATAACTCTCGAGACGAGGGGAGTCATACTAATCGGCTTTAATCAGCTAGAACTGTACCCAGCAGCTTCGATACAGAAAGTGAAGGCTGCTGGGACGGCATGGGTTCTTATACCCCGCCTCTCAGGGCGGAGCTATGTACATTAGCCAATGGTAGACTCCTAGGTCTAGCCAATGGGCATCCACCTCTCAGGTACTGCAATACCTGGTATTACCACAACAGTAAATTTACTTCAGGGGGCGACCAGATAATTCATATAGAGACGGGTTTTCATGGCCAATTAGCAGGCACTGGGTTGGGAGCGAAGGCGAGTCACTCGGGTACAGCTCCCATTTTAACACAATCACTGCAGCTGCCGGTTGAGTGTTGAAAGTAGAATTTCAGACTCACAGAAACATTCATCTGAGCGATGTGTCGCAGGAGAGCCGGAAGATGGGGATAGGCAGTCCCTCAGTTTCCAAATGCTGACCTTGAAGTGATGCTGGCGCCTGTTAGGGAGAGGAGGTCGGCAGGAACAGTCCATCCTCCTACATCACGCCGATGTGGGTGGACATCACTGTCGGCCTTTTGGCTAAGATCAAGTGTAATGTAGATTGAGCCTTTGGCTCAGGTCTGGTACGTCTCTCTTGTGGGGACCATGAATTGTATTCAATTTGAATTGGTTTTTGGAGCAGGGGAGGAGCTGGGTTAGGGGTTCGCCACTGACCCACACTCAGGCCTGGCTTGGTAACTCAGGAAAAGTAATGAAAACATTTTTTTAAATAAAATCACTGTCACTGTCATGGGAAGAGCCTTGGTCCAGTTCAGCAATAGGTTCAATGACCTGATACATTCTGGAAAGGTCATTGCAACCCTCAGGCCAATGGGTATTCACCCTGCTGCAGACACAGCAGCTGATGAGCCTCAGGGTGCACGTTGCTCCTGAATATATCAGGCTGTGTGCACAGACCACTCACTAACCGCTCAGAACGGCTGTGAGACATATTTCTGCTAAGACCCTGCCCACACTGAAACTTACAATCCCCAATGAATCGGAGCAGCTGCCATTGGCCATGAAGGACAATCCTGCCTCCTCACAGCCCCGCCTCCTCACAGCCCCGCCTTCGCACATCCCTGCCTCCTCACAGCCCCGCCTCCTCACAGCCCCGCCTCCTCACAGCCCTGCCTCTGCACAGCCCCGCCTCTGCACAGCCCCGCCTCCTCACAGCCCCGCCTTCGCACAGCACTGCCTCCTCACAGCCCCGCCTCCTCACAGCCCCGCCTTCGCACAGCCCTGCCACCTCACAGCCCCGCCTTCGCACAGCCCTGCCACCTCACAGGCCCGCCTCCTCACTGCCCCACCTCCTCACAGCCCCGCCTCCTCACAGCCCTGCCTCCTCACAGCCCCGTCTTCGCACATCCCCGCCTGCTCACAGCCCCGCCTCCTCACAGCCCTGCCTCTGCACATCCCTGCCTCTGCACAGCCCCGCCTCCTCACAGCCCCGCCTTCGCACAGCCCTGCCACCTCACAGCCCCGCCTCTGCACATCCCCGCCTCTGCACAGCCCCGCCTCCTCACAGCCCTGCCTCCTCACAGCCCCGCCTTCGCACAGCACTGCCTCCTCACAGCCCCGCCTCCTCACAGCCCCGCCTTTGCACAGCCCCGCCTCCTCACTGCCCCACCTCCTCACAGCCCCGCCTCCTCACAGCCCTACCTCCTCCCAGCCCTGCCTCTGCACAACCCCGCCTCCTCACAGCCCCGCCTCTGCACAGCCCCGCCTCCTCACAGCCCCGCCTTTGCACAGCCCCGCCTCCTCACTGCCCCACCTCCTCACAGCCCCGCCTCCTCACAGCCCTACCTCCTCCCAGCCCTGCCTCTGCACAGCCCCGCCTCCTCACAGCCCCGCCTCTGCACAGCCCTGCCTCCTCACAGCCCCGCCTTTGCACAGCCCCGCCTCCTCACTGCCCCACCTCCTCACAGCCCCGCCTTTGCACAGCCCCGCCTCCTCATTGCCCCACCTCCTCACTGCCCCACCTCCTCACAGCCCCGCCTCTGCACAGCCCCGCCTCCTCACAGCCCTGCCTCCTCCCAGCCCTGCCTCCTCACAGCCCCGCCTCCTCACAGCCCCGCCTCCTCACAGCCCCGCCTCTGCACAGCCCCGCCTCCTCACAGCCCCGCCTCCTCACAGCCCCGCCTCTGCACAGCCCTGCCTCCTCCCAGCACTGCCTCCTCACAGCCCCGCCTTTGCACAGCCCCGCCTCCTCACTGCCCCACCTCCTCACAGCCCCGCCTTTGCACAGCCCCGCCTCCTCATTGCCCCACCTCCTCACTGCCCCACCTCCTCACAGCCCCGCCTCTGCACAGCCCCGCCTCCTCACAGCCCTGCCTCCTCCCAGCCCTGCCTCCTCACAGCCCCGCCTCCTCACAGCCCTGCCTCTTCACTGCCCCACCTCTGCACAGCACTGCCTCCTCACAGCCCCGCCTCCTCACAGCCCCGCCTTTGCACAGCCCCGCCTCCTCATTGCCCCACCTCCTCACTGCCCCGCCTCCTCACAGCCCCGCCTCCTCACAGCCCCGCCTTTGCACAGCCCCGCCTCCTCATTGCCCCACCTCCTCACAGCCCCGCCTCCTCACAGCCCCGCCTTTGCACAGCCCCGCCTCCTCATTGCCCCACCTCCTCACTGCCCCACCTCCTCACAGCCCCGCCTCTGCACATCCCCGCCTCCTCACAGCCCCGCCTCCTCACAGCCCTGCCTCTGCACATCCCCGCCTCCTCACAGCCCTGCCTCTTCACTGCCCCACCTCCTCACAGCCCCGCCTCCTCACAGGCCCGCCTTCTCACAGCCCTGCCTCCTCACTGCCCCACCTCCTCACAGCCCTGCCTCCTCACAGCCCTGCCTTCTCACAGGCCTGCCTCACAGCCCTGCCTTCTCGCCCTGCCTTCTCACAGCCCTGCCTCCTCACAGCCCCGCCTCCTCACAGCCCCACCTCCTCACAGACCCGCCTCCTCACTGCCCCACCTCCTCACAGCCCTGCCTCCTCACAATACCACCTTCGCACTGACCCGCCTCCTCACAGGCCCGCCTCCTTACAGCCCCGCCTCCTCACAGCCCTGTCTCCTCACAGCCCCGCCTCCTCAGCCCTGCCTCCTCACAGCCCCGCCTCCTCACAGGCCCGCCTCCTCACAGCCCTGCCTCTGCACATCCCCGCCTCCTCACAGCCCTGCCTCCTCACTGCCCCGCCTCCTCACAGACCCGCCTCCTCACAGGCCCGCCTCTGCACTGCCCCACCTCCTCACTGCCCCGCCTCCTCACAGCCCTGCCTCCTCACAGACCCACCTCCTCACAGGCCCGCCTCCTCACTGCCCCACCTCCTCACAGCCCCGCCTCCTCGCAGCCCCACCTCCGCACTGACCCGTCTCCTCACAGGCCCGCCTCCTTACAGCCCCGCCTCCTCACAGCCCTGTCTCCTCACAGCCCCGCCTCCTCAGCCCTGCCTCCTCACAGGCCCGCCTCCTCACTGCCCCACCTCCTCACAGGCCCGTCTCCTCACAGCCCTGCCTCTGCACAACCCCGCCTACTCACAGCCCTGCTTCCTCACTGCCCTGCCTCCTCACAGGCCCGCCTCCTCACAGCCCCGCCTTCTCGCCCTGCCTCCTCACAGGCCCGCCTCCTCACATACCTGCCTCCTCACAGCCCCGCCTTCTCGCCCTGCCTCCTCACAGGCCCGCCTCCTCACATACCTGCCTCCTCACTGCCCCACCTCCTCACAGCCCTGCCTCCTCACAGCCCCGCCTTCTCACAGGCCTGCCTCCTCACTGCCCCACCTCCTCACAGCCCCGCCTCCTCGCAGCCCCACCTCCGCACTGACCCGCCTCCTCACAGGCCCGCCTCCTTACAGCCCCGCCTCCTCACAGCCCTGTCTCCTCACAGCCCCGCCTCCTCAGCCCTGCCTCCTCACAGGCCCGCCTCCTCACTGCCCCACCTCCTCACAGCCCCGCCTACTCACAGGCCCGCATCCTCACAAACCTGCCTCCTCACAGCCCTGCCTCCTCACAGCCCCGCCTCCTCACTGCCCTGCCTCCTCACAGGCCCACCTCCTCACAGCCCCGCCTCCTCACTGCCCCACCTCCTCACTGCCCTGCCTCCTCACAGGCCCGCCTCCTCACAAACCTGCCTCCTCACAGCCCTGCCTCCTCACAGCCCCGCCTCCTCACTGCCCTGCCTCCTCACAGGCCCACCTCCTCACAGCCCCGCCTACTCACAGGCCCGCCTCCTCACAAACCTGCCTCCTCACAGCCCTGCCTCCTCACAGCCCTGCCTTCTCACAGCCCTGCCTCCTCCCAGCCCCACCTCCTCACAGCCCTGCCTCCGCACAGCCCTGCCTCCGCACAGCCCCGCCTCCTCACAGCCCCACCTCCTCAGAGCCCCGCCTCCTCACTGCCCCACCTCCTCCCAGCCCCACCTCCTCACAGGTCCGCCTCCTCACTGCCCCACCTCCTCACAGCCCCGCCTCCACACAGCCTTACCTCCGCACTGACCGGCCTCCTCACAGGCCCGCCTCCTCACAGCCCCGCCTCCTCACTGCCCCACCTCCTCACAGCCCCACCTCCGCACAGCCCCGCCTCCGCACTGACCGGCCTCCTCACAGGCCCGCCTCCTCACAGCCCCGCCTCCGCACAGCTCCGCCTCCTCACAGCCCTGCCCCCTCACTGCCCTGCCTCCTCACAGCCCCACCTCCTCACAGCCCCGCCTCCTCACAGCCCTGCCTTCTCGCCCTGCCTCCTCACAGCCCTGCCTCCTCACAGCCCCCCTCCTCACAGCCCCGCCCCCTCACAGCCCCGCCTCCTCACCCTCACTTCTGCCCTGGCTGGAGGAACAAGCACAATAAGATTGAGAGGGTCCTAGAGGAGGGATACCCTACCTGCCATTCATCACAGCAATGCTGGATAGAGCAATGGAGAGCAGACCAAGAGGAAAACAACCTTGGCTCTCCTTGTGGATGGGGTCATCTCAGGGGACAATGCACTCATTATACAGGTGGCTGCTCAGCATTTAGATAGCATGATACTGGGTTATGGGCTGGGCACTGAGTTATGGGCTGGGCACTGGGTTATGGGCTGGGCACTGGGTTATGGGCTGGGCACTGGGTTATGGGCATGGCACTGGGTTATGGGCTGGGCACTGGGTTATGGGCTGGCCACTGGGTTATGGGCTGCGCACTGGGTTATGGGCTGGGCACTGGGTTATGGGCTGGGCACTGGGTTACGAGCTGGGCACTGGGTTATGGGCTGGGCACTGGGTTATGGGCATGGCACTGGGTTATGGGCTGGGCACTGGGTTATGGGCATGGCACTGGGTTATGGGCTGGGCACTGGGTTATGGGCTGGGCACTGGGTTATGGGCATGGCACTGGGTTATGGGCTAGGCACTGGGTTATGGGCTGGGCACTGGGTTATGGGCTGGGCACTGGGTTATGGGCTGGGCACTGGGTTATGGGCATGGCACTGGGTTATGGGCTGGGCACTGGGTTATGGGCTGGCCACTGGGTTATGGGCTGGGCACTGGGTTATGGGCTGGGCACTGGGTTATGGGCATGGCACTGGGTTATGGGCATGGCACTGGGTTATGGGCTGGGCACTGGGTTATGGGCATGGCACTGGGTTATGGGCTAGGCACTGGGTTATGGGCTGGGCACTGGGTTATGGACATGGCACTGGGTTATGGGCTGGGCACTGGGTTATGGGCTGGGCACTGGGTTATGGACATGGCACTGGGTTATGGGCTGGGCACTGGGTTATGGACATGGCAGTGGGTTATGGACATGGCTCTGGGTTATGGACATGGCACTGGGTTATGGGCTGGGCACTGGGTTATGGGCTGGGCACTGGGTTATGGACATGGCACTGGGTTATGGGCTGGGCACTGGGTTATGGACATGGCACTGGGTTATGGGCTGGGCACTGGGTTATGGGCATGGCACTGGGTTATGGGCTGGGCACTGGGTTATGGACATGGCACTGGGTTATGGGCTGGGCACTGGGTTATGGGCTGGGCACTGGGTTATGGACATGGCACTGGGTTATGGACATGGCACTGGGTTATGGGCTGGGCACTGGGTTATGGGCTGGGCTCTGGGTTATGAACTGGGCACTGGGTTATGGGCTGGGCACTGGGTTATGGGATGAGCACTGGGTTATGGGCATGGCACTGGGGTATGGGCTGGGCACTGGGTTATGAGCTGGGCACTGGGTTATGGGCTGGGCACTGGGTTATGAGCTGGGCACTGGGTTATGAGCTGAGCACTGGGTTATGAGCTGGGCACTGGGTTTTGGGCTGGGCACTGGGTTATGAGCTGGGCACTGGGTTATGGGCATGGCACTGGGTTATGGGCTGGGCACTGGGTTATGAGCAGGGCACTGGGTTATGAGCTGGGCACTGGGTTATGGGCTGGGCTCTGGGTTATGGGCTGGGCACTGGGTTATGGGATGAGCACTGGGTTATGGGCATGGCACTGGGTTATGGGCTGGGCACTGGGTTACGAGCATGGCACTGGGTTATGGGCTGGGCACTGGGTTATGGGCTGGGCACTGGGTTATGAGCTGGGCACTGGGTTATGGGCTGGGTTCTGGGTTATGGGCTGGGCACTGGGTTATGGGCATGGCACTGGGGTATGGGCTGGGCACTGGGTTATGAGCTGGGCACTGGGTTATGGGCTGAGCACTGGGTTATGGGCATGGCACTGGGTTATGGGCTGAGCACTGGGTTATGGGCATGGCACTGGGTTATGGGCTGGGCACTGGGTTATGGGCTGAGCACTGGGTTATGGGCATGGCACTGGGTTATGAGCTGGGCACTGTGTTATGAGCATGGCACTGGGTTATGGGCTGGGCACAGGGTTATGGGCTGGGCACTGGGTTATGAGCTGGGCACTGGGTTATGAGCTGGGCACTGGATTACGAGCATGGCACTGGGTTATGGGCTGGGCACTGGGTTATGGGCTGGGCACTGGGTTATGAGCTGGGCACTGGGTTATGGGCTGGGTTCTGGGTTATGGGCTGGGTACTGGGTTATGGGATGAGCACTGGGTTATGGGCATGGCACTGGGGTATGGGCTGGGCACTGGGTTATGAGCTGGGCACTGGGTTATGGGCTGAGCACTGGGTTATGGGCTGGGCACTGGGTTATGGGCTGGGCACTGGGTTATGGGCTGGGCACTGGGTTATGAGCTGGGCACTGGGTTATGGGCTGAGCACTGGGTTATGGGCTGGGCACTGGGTTATGAGCTGGGCACTGGGTTATGGGCTGAGCACTGGGTTATGAGCTGGGCACTGGGTTATGGGCTGAGCACTGGGTTATGGGCTGGGCACTGGGTTATGGGCTGGGCACTGGGTTATGGGCTGGGCACTGGGTTATGGGCTGGGTCCTGGGATATGGGCTGGGTACTGGGTTATGGGCTGGGCACTGGGTTACGAGCATGGCACTGGGTTATGGGCTGGGCACTGGGTTATGGGCTAAGCACAGGGTTATGAGCTGCGCGCTGGGTTATAGGCTGTGCACTGGGTTATGAGCTGGGCACTGTGTTATGAGCATGGCACTGGGTTATGGGCTGGGCACAGGGTTATGGGCTGGGCACTGGGTTATGAGCTGGGCACTGGGTTATGAGCTGGGCACTGGATTACGAGCATGGCACGGGGTTATGGGCTGGGGACTTGGTTATGGGCTGGGCACTGGGTTACGAGCTGGGCACTGGGTTATGGACTGGGCACTGGGTTATGCGCTGGGCACTGGGTTATGGACTGGGCACTGGGTTATGGGCTGGGCTCTGGGTTATGGGCATGGTACTGGGTTATGGGCTGCTCACTGGGTTATGGGCTGGGCACTGGGTTATGGGCTGGGCACTGGGGTATGGGCTGGGCACTGGGTTATGGGCTCGGCACTGGGTTATGGGCTGGGCACTGGGTTATGGGCTGGGCACTGGGGTATGGGCTGGGCACTGGGTTATGGGCTGGGCACTGGGGTATGGGCTGGGCACTGGGATATGGGCTGGGCTCTGGGTTATGGGCTGGGCTCTGGATTATGGGCTGGGCTCTGGGTTATGGGCTCGGCACTGGGTTATGGGCTCGTCACTGGGTTATGGGCTGGGCTCTGGGTTATGGGCTGGGCACTGGGTTATAGGCATGGTACTGGGTTATGGGCTGGGCACTGGGTTACAGGCTGGTCGCTGGGTTACAGGCTGGGCACTGGGTTATGGGCTGGGCACTGGGTTATGAGCTGGTCACTGGGTTATAGGCATGGTACTGGGTTATGGGCTGGGCACTGGGTTACAGGCTGGTCACTGGGTTACAGGCTGGGCACTGGGTTACAGGCTGGTCACTGGGTTACAGGCTGGGCACTGGGTTATGGGCTGGGCACTGGGTTATCGGCTGTGCACTGGGTTATTGGCTGGGCACTGGGTTATGGGCTGGTCACTCGGTTACAGGCTGGGCACTGGGTTATGGGCTGGGCACTGGGTTATCGGCTGGGCACTGGGTTATCGGCTGGGCACTGGGTTATGGGCTGGGCACTGGGTTACGAGCTGGGCACTGTGTTATGAGCATGGCACTGGGTTATGGGCTGGGCACTGAGTTATGGACATGGCACTGGGTTATAGGCATGGTACTGGGTTATGGGCTGGTCACTGGGTTATGGGCTGGGCACTGGGTTATAGGCTGGGCACTGGGTTATGGGCTGGGCACTGGGTTATTGGCTGGGCACTGGGTTATGAGCATGGCACTGGGTTATGGGCATGGCACTGGGTTATGGGCTGAGCACTGGGTTATGGGCTGAGCACTGGGTTATAGGCTGGGAACTGGGTTATGGGCTGGGCACTGGGTTATGGGCTGGGCACTGGGTTATGGGCTGGGCACTGGGTTATGGGCTGGGCACTGGGTTATGGGCTGGGCACTGGGTTATGGGCTAAGCACTGGGTTATGGGCTGGGCACTGTCTGTGCAGAGTCTGCACATCCTCCACGTGTGTGCGTGGGTTTCCTCCGGGTACTCCGGTTTCCTCTCACAGTCCAAAGATGTGCAGGTTAGGTGGATTGGCCATGATAAATTGCCCTTAGTGTCCAAAATTGCCCTTAGTGTTGGGTGGGGTTACTGGGTTATGGGGATAGAGTGGAGGTGTTGACCTTGGGTAGGGTGCTCTTTCCAAGAGCCGGTGCAGACTCGATGGGCCGAATGGCCTCCTTATGCACTGTAAATTCTATGATAGAACATAGAACATAGAACATAGAACAATACAGCGTAGTACAGGCCCTTCGGCCCACGATGTTGCACCGAAACAAAAGCCATCCAACCTACACTATGCCATTATCATCCATATGTTTATCCAATAAACTTTTAAATGCCCTCAATGTTGGCGAGTTCACCACTGTAGCAGGTAGGGCATTCCACGGCCTCACTACTCTTTGCGTAAAGAACCTACCTCTGACCTCTGTCCTATATCTATTACCCCTCAGTTTAAAGTTATGTCCCCTCGTGCCAGCCATATCCATCCGCGGGAGAAGGCTCTCACTGTCCACCCTATCCAACCCCCTGATCATTTTGTATGCATCTATTAAGTCTCCTCTTAACCTTCTTCTCTCCAACGAAAACAACCTCAAGTCCATCAGCCTTTCCTCATAAGATTTTCCCTCCATACCAGGCAACATCCTGGTAAATCTCCTCTGCACCCGCTCCAAAGCCTCCACGTCCTTCCTGTAATGCGGTGACCAGAACTGTACGCAATACTCCAAATGCGGCCGTACCAGAGTTCTGTAAAGCTGCAACATGACCTCCCGACTCCGGAACTCAATCCCTCTACCAATAAAGGCCAACACTCCATAGGACTTCTTCACAACCCTATCAACCTGGGTGGCAACTTTCAGGGATCTATGTACATGGACACCTAGATCCCTCTGCTCACCCACACTTTCAAGAACTTTACCATTAGCCAAATATTCCGCATTCCTGTTATTCCTTCCAAAGTGAATCACCTCACACTTCTCTACATTAAACTCCATTTGCCACCTCTCGGCCCAGCTCTGCAGCTTATCTATATCCCTCTGTAATCTGCTACATCCTTCCACACTATCGACAACACCACCGACTTTAGTATCGTCTGCAAATTTACTCACCCACCCTTCTGCGCCTTCCTCTAGGTCATTGATAAAAATGACAAACAGCAACGGCCCCAGAACAGATCCTTGTGGTACTCCACTTGTGACTGTACTCCATTCTGAACATTTCCCATCAACCACCACCCTCTGTCTTCTTTCAGCTAGCCAATTTCTGATCCACATCTCTAAATCACCCTCAATCCCCAGCCTCCGTATTTTTTGCAATAGCCTACCGTGGGGAACCTTATCAAACGCTTTGCTGAAATCCATATACACCACATCAACTGCTCTACCCTCGTCTACCTGTTCAGTCACCTTCTCAAAGAACTCAATAAGGTTTGTGAGGCATGACCTACCCTTCACAAAGCCATGCTGACTATCCCTGATCATACTATTCCTATCTAGATGATTATAAATCTTGTCTCTTATAATCCCCTCCAAGACTTTACCCACTACAGACGTGAGGCTCACCGGCCTATAGTTGCCGGGGTTGTCTCTGCTCCCCTTTTTGAACAAAGGGACCACATTTGCTGTCCTCCAGTCCTCTGGCACTATTCCTGTAGCCAATGATGACATAAAAATCAAAGCCAAAGGTCCAGCAATCTCTTCCCTGGCCTCCCATAGAATCCTAGGATAAATCCCATCAGGTCCCGGGGACTTATCTATTTTCAGCCTGTCCAGAATTGCCAACACCTCTTCCCTACGTACCTCAATGCCATCTATTCTATTAGCCTGGGGCTCAGCATTCTCCTCCACAACATTATCTTTTTCCTGAGTGAATACTGACGAAAAATATTCATTTAGTATCTCGCCTATCTCTTCAGACTCCACACACAATTTCCCATCCCTGTCCTTGACTGGTCCTACTCTTTCCCTAGTCATTCGCTTATTCCTGACATACCTATAGAAAGCTTTTGGGTTTTCCTTGATCCTTCCTGCCAAATACTTCTCATGTCCCCTCCTTGCTCGTCTTAGCTCTCTCTTTAGATCCTTCCTCGCTATCTTGTAACTATCCATCGCCCCAACCGAAACTTCACACTTCATCTTCACATAGGCCTCCTTCTTCCTCTTAACAAGAGATTCCACTTCCTTGGTAAACCACGGTTCCCTCGCTCGACGCCTTCCTCCCTGTCTGACCGGTACATACTTATCAAGAACACGCAGTAGCTGATCCTTGAACAAGCCCCACTTATCCAGTGTGCCCAACACTTGCAGCCTACTTCTCCACCTTATCCCCCCCAAGTCACGTCTAATGGCATCATAATTGCCCTTCCCCCAGCTATAACTCTTGCCCTGCGGTGTATACTTATCCCTTTCCATCATTAACGTAAACGTCACCGAATTGTGGTCACTGTCCCCAAAGTGCTCACCTACCTCCAAATCCAACACCTGGCCAGGTTCATTACCCAAAACCAAATCCAACGTGGCCTCGCCTCTTGTTGGCCTGTCAACATATTGTTTCAGGAAACCCTCCTGCACACACTGTACAAAAAACGACCCATCTATTGTACTCGAACTATATCTTTTCCAGTCAATATTTGGAAAGTTAAAATCTCCCATAATAACTACCCTGTTACTTTCGCTCATATCCAGAATCATCTTCGCCATCCTTTCCTCTACATCCCTAGAACTATTAGGAGGCCTATAAAAAACTCCCAACAGGGTGACCTCTCCTTTCCTGTTTCTAACTTCAGCCCATACTACCTCGGCAGAAGAGTCCCCATCTAGCATCCTCTCCGCCACCGTAATACTGCTCTTGACTAGCAGCGCCACACCTCCCCCTCTTTTGCCTCCTTCTCTGAGCACTAGTTTCTGGGCTGGGCACTGGGGAGGCAGAAGGGGTCATAGATAGCAGCTTCAGGGAATTAGTTACACCAAAGATTGGAGATAGGTGGGTAACTGTAAGAGGGACTGGGAAAAAGCAGTCAGTGCAGGGATCCCCTGCGGTCGTTCCCCTGAGAAACAAGTATACCGCTTTGGATACTTGTGGGGGGGACGACTTACCAGGGGTAAGCCATGGGGTACGGGCCTCTGGCACGGAGTCTGTCCCTGTTGCTCAGAAGGGAAGGGGGGAGAGGAGCAGAGCATTAGTAATTGGGGACTCGATAGTCAGGGGCACAGATAGGAGATTTTGTGGGAGCGTGAGAGACTCACGTTTGGTATGTTGCCTCCCAGGTGCAAGGGTACGTGATGTCTCGGATCGTGTTTTCCGGGTCCTTAGGGGGGAGGGGGAGCAGCCCCAAGTCGTGGTCCACATTGGCACCAACGACATAGGTAGGAAAGGGGACAAGGATGTCAGGCAGGCTTTCAGGGAGCTAGGATGGAAGCTCAGAACTAGAACAAACAGAGTTGTTATCTCTGGGTTGTTGCCCGTGCCACGTGATAGTGAGATGAGGAATAGGGAGAGAGAGCATTTAAACACGTGGCTACAGGGATGGTGCAGGCGGGAGGGTTTCAGATTTTTTGGATAACTGGGGCTCTTTCTGGGGAAGGTGGGACCTCTACAGACAGGATGGTCTACATCTGAACCTGAGGGGCACAAATATCCTGGGGGGGAGATTTGTTAGTGCTCTTTGGGGGGGTTTAAACTAATGCAGCAGGGGCATGGGAACCTGGATTGTAGTTTTAGGGTAAGGGAGAATGAGAGTATAGAGGTCAGGAGCACAGATTTGACATCGCAGGAGGGGGCCAGCGTTCAGGTAGGTGGTTTGAAGTGTGTCTACTTCAATGCCAGGAGTATACGAAACAAGGTAGGGGAACTGGCAGCGTGGGTTGGTACCTGGGACTTCGATGTTGTGGCCATTTCGGAGACATGGATAGAGCAGGGACAGGAATGGATGTTGCAGGTTCCGGGGTTTAGGTGTTTTAGTAAGCTCAGAGAAGGAGGCAAAAGAGGGGGAGGTGTGGCGCTGCTAGTCAAGAGCAGTATTACGGTGGCGGAGAGGATGCTAGATGGGGACTCTTCTTCCGAGGTAGTATTGGCTGAAGTTAGAAACAGGAAAGGAGAGGTCACCCTGTTGGGAGTTTTTTATAGGCCTCCTAATAGTTCTAGGGATGTAGAGGAAAGGATGGCGAAGATGATTCTGGATATGAGCGAAAGTAACAGGGTAGTTATTATGGGAGACTTTAACTTTCCAAATATTGACTGGAAAAGATATAGTTCGAGTACAATAGATGGGTCGTTTTTTGTACAGTGTGTGCAGGAGGGTTTCCTGAAACAATATGTTGACAGGCCAACAAGAGGCGAGGCCACGTTGGATTTGGTTTTGGGTAATGAACCAGGCCAGGTGTTGGATTTGGAGGTAGGAGAGCACTTTGGGGACAGTGACCACAATTCGGTGACGTTTACGTTAATGATGGAAAGGGATAAGTATACACCGCAGGGCAAGAGTTATAGCTGGGGGAAGGGCAATTATGATGCCATTAGACGTGACTTGGGGGGGATAAGGTGGAGAAGTAGGCTGCAAGTGTTGGGCACACTGGATAAGTGGGGCTTGTTCAAGGATCAGCTACTGCGTGTTCTTGATAAGTATGTACCGGTCAGACAGGGAGGAAGGCGTCGAGCGAGGGAACCGTGGTTTACCAGGGAAGTGGAATCTCTTGTTAAGAGGAAGAAGGAGGCCTATGTGAAGATGAAGTGTGAAGTTTCGGTTGGGGCAATGGATAGTTACAAGGTAGCGAGGAAGGATCTAAAGAGAGAGCTAAGACGAGCAAGGAGGGGACATGAGAAGTATTTGGCAGGAAGGATCAAGGAAAACCCAAAAGCTTTCTATAGGTATGTCAGGAATAAGCGAATAACTAGGGAAAGAGTAGGACCAGTCAAGGACAGGGATGGGAAATTGTGTGTGGAGTCTGAAGAGATAGGCGAGATACTAAATGAATATTTTTCGTCAGTATTCACTCAGGAAAAAGATAATGTTGTGGAGGAGAATGCTGAGCCCCAGGCTAATAGAATAGATGGCATTGAGGTACGTAGGGAAGAGGTGTTGGCAATTCTGGACAGGCTGAAAATAGATAAGTCCCCGGGACCTGATGGGATTTATCCTAGGATTCTATGGGAGGCCAGGGAAGAGATTGCTGGACCTTTGGCTTTGATTTTTATGTCATCATTGGCTACAGGAATAGTGCCAGAGGACTGGAGGACAGCAAATGTGGTCCCTTTGTTCAAAAAGGGGAGCAGAGACAACCCCGGCAACTATAGACCGGTGAGCCTCACGTCTGTAGTGGGTAAAGTCTTGGAGGGGATTATAAGGGACAAGATTTATAATCATCTAGATAGGAATGATATGATCAGGGATAGTCAGCATGGCTTTGTGAAGGGTAGGTCATGCCTCACAAACCTTATTGAGTTCTTTGAGAAGGTGACTGAACAGGTAGACGAGGGTAGAGCAGTTGATGTGGTGTATATGGATTTCAGTAAAGCGTTTGATAAGGTTCCCCACGGTAGGCTATTGCAAAAAATACGGAGGCTGGGGATTGAGGGTGATTTAGAGATGTGGATCAGAAATTGGCTAGTTGAAAGAAGACAGAGGGTGGTGGTTGATGGGAAATGTTCAGAATGGAGTACAGTCACAAGTGGAGTACCACAAGGATCTGTTCTGGGGCCGTTGCTGTTTGTCATTTTTATCAATGACCTAGAGGAAGGCACAGAAGGGTGGGTGAGTAAATTTGCAGATGATACTAAAGTCGGTGGTGTTGTCGATAGTGTGGAAGGATGTAGCAGATTACAGAGGGATATAGATAAGCTGCAGAGCTGGGCTGAGAGGTGGCAAATGGAGTTTAATGTAGAGAAGTGTGAGGTGATTCACTTTGGAAGGAATAACAGGAATGCGGAATATTTGGCTAATGGTAAAGTTCTTGAAAGTGTGGCTGAGCAGAGGGATCTAGGTGTCCATGTACATAGATCCCTGAAAGTTGCCACCCAGGTTGATAGGGTTGTGAAGAAGGCCTATGGAGTGTTGGCCTTTATTGGTAGAGGGATTGAGTTCCGGAGTCGGGAGGTCATGTTGCAGCTGTACAGAACTCTGGTCCGGCCGCATTTGGAGTATTGCGTACAGTTCTGGTCACCGCATTATAGGAAGGACGTGGAGGCTTTGGAGCGGGTGCAGAGGAGATTTACCAGGATGTTGCCTGGTATGGAGGGAAAATCTTATGAGGAAAGGCTGACGGACTTGAGGTTGTTTTCGTTGGAGAGAAGAAGGTTAAGAGGAGACTTAATAGAGGCATACAAAATGATCAGGGGGTTGGATAGGGTGGACAGTGAGAGCCTTCTCCCGCGGATGGATATGGCTGGCACGAGGGGACATAACTTTAAACTGAGGGGTAATAGATATAGGACAGAGGTCAGAGGTAGGTTCTTTACGCAAAGAGTAGTGAGGCTGTGGAATGCCCTACCTGCTACAGTAGTGAACTCGCCAACATTGAGGGCATTTAAAAGTTTATTGGATAAACATATGGATGATAATGGCATAGTGTAGGTTAGATGGCTTTTGTTTCGGTGCAACATCGTGGGCCGAAGGGCCTGTACTGCGCTGTATTGTTCTATGTTCTATGTTCTATGAGCTGGGCACTGGGTTATGGGCATGGCACTGGGTTATGGGCATGGCACTGGGGTATGGGCTGGGCACTGGGTTATGGGCTGGGCACTGGGTTTTGGGCTGGGCACTGGGTTATGAGTTGGGCACTGGGTTATGGGCTGGGCACTGGGTTATGGGCTGGGCACTGGATTACGAGCTGGGCACTGAGTTATGGGCTGGGCACTGGGTTATGAGCATGGCACTGGGTTATGGGCTGGGCACTGTGTTATGGGCTGGGCACTGGGTTATGGCCATGGCACTGGGTTATGGGCTGGGCACTGGGTTATGGGCTGGGCACTGGGTTACGAGCATGGCACTGGGTTATTGGCTGGGCACTGGGTTATGGGCTGGGCACTGGGTTATGGGCATGGCGCTGGGTTATGAGCTGGGCACTGTGTTATGGGCTGGGCACTGGGTTATGGGCTTGGCACTGTGTTATGGGCTGGGCTCTGGGTTATGGGCTGGGCACTGGGTTATGGGCATGGCGCTGGGTTATGAGCTGGGCACTGGGTTATGGGCTGGGCACTGGGTTATGGGCTTGGCACTGGGTTATGGGCTGGGCACTGGGTTATGGGCTGGGCTCTGGGTTATGGGATGAGCACTGGGTTATGGTCTATGCACTGGGTTATGAGCATGGCACTGGGTTACGAGCTGGGCACTGGGTTATGGGCTGAGCACTGTGTTATGGGCTGGGCTCTGGGTTATGGGCTGGGCACTGGGTTATGAGTTGGGCACTGGGTTATGGGCTGGGCACTGGGTTATGGGCTGGGCACTGGGTTATGGGCTGGGCTCTGGGTTATGGGCTGGGCACTGGGTTATGGGCTGGGCACTGGGTTATGGGCTGGGCACTGGGTTATGGGCTGGGCACTGGGTTACGAGCTGGGCACTGGGTTATGGGCTGGGCACTGGGTTATGGGCTGGGCACTGGGTTATGGGCTTGGCACTGTGTTATGGGCTGGGCTCTGGGTTATGGGCTGGGCACTGGGTTATGGGCTTGGCACTGGGTTATGGTCTATGCACTGGGTTATGAGCATGGCACTGGGTTATGGGCTGGGCACTGGGTTATGGGCTGGGCACTGGGTTATGGGCTGAGCACAGGGTTATGGGCTGGGCACTGGGTTATGGGCTGGGCACTGGGTTATGGGCTGGGCACTGGGTTATGGGCTGGGCACTGGGTCATGTGCTGGACACTGGGTTATGGGCTGGGCACTGGGTTATGGGCATGGCACTGGGGTATGGGCTGGGCACTGGGTTATGGGCTGGGCACTGGGTTATGAGTTGGGCACTGGGTTATGGGCTGGGCACTGGGTTATGGGCTGGGCACTGGGTTATGGGCATGGCACTGGGGTATGGGCTGGGCACTGGGTTATGGGCTGGGCACTGGGTTATGGGCTGGGCACTGGGTTATGGGCTGGGCACTGGGTTATGAGTTGGGCACTGGGTTATGAGTTGGGCACTGGGTTATGGGCATGGCACTGGGGTATGGGCTGGGCACTGGGTTATGGGCTGGGCACTGGGTTATGGGCTGGGCACTGGGTTATGAGTTGGGCACTGGGTTATGGGCTGGGCACTGGATTACGAGCTGGGCACTGAGTTATGGGCTGGGCACTGTGTTATGGGCTGGGCACTGGGTTATGGCCATGGCACTGGGTTATGGGCTGGGCACTGTGTTATGAGCATGGCACTGGGTTATGGGCTGGGCACTGGGTTATGGCCATGGCACTGGGTTATGGGCTGGGCACTGGGTTATGGGCTGGGCACTGGGTTATGGGCTGGGCACTGGGTTATGAGCTGGGCACTGGGTTATGGGCTGGGCGCTGGGTTATGAGCTGGGCACTGGGTTATGAGCTGGGCACTGGGTTATGGGCTGGGTACTGGGTTACGAGCTGGGCACTGGGTTACGGGCTGGGCTCTGTGTTATGGGCTGGGCACTGGGTTATGGGCTGGGCACTGGGTTACGGGCTGCGCACTGGGTTACGAGCTGGGCACTGGGTTACGGGCTGGGCTCTGTGTTATGGGCTGGGCACTGGGTTATCGGCTGGGCACTGGGTTATGGGCTGGGCACAGGGTTATGGGCTGGGCATTGGGTTACGAGCATGGCATTGGGTTATGGGCTGGGCACTGGGTTATGGGCTGGGCACTGGGTTACGAGCTGCGCACTGGGTTACGAGCATGGCACTGGGTTATGGGCTGGGCACTGGGTTATGGGCTGGGCTCTGGGTTATGGGCTGCGCACTGGGTTACGAGCTGGGCTCTGGGTTATGGGCTGGTCACTGGGTTATCGGCTGGGCACTGGGTTATGGGCATGGCACTGGGTTATGGGCTGGGCACAGGGTTATGTGCTGGGCATTGGGTTACGAGCATGGCATTGGGTTATGGGCTGGGCACTGGGTTATGGGCTGGGCACTGGGTTACGAGCTGCGCACTGGGTTATGGGCTGGGCACTGGGTTATGGGCTGGGCACTGGGTTATGGGCTGGGCACTGGGTTATGGGCTGGGCACTGGGTTATGGGCTGGGCACTGGGTTATGGGCTGGGCTCTGGGTTATGGGCTGGGCACTGGGTTATGGGCTGGGCACTGGGTTACGAGCTGCGCACTGGGTTACGAGCATGGCGCTACTATGCAAGCGGAGATGACAGAGATAGAGGCTTTTCCTTTGCCTTCAAGTTCCAAGACCCATTGTTTTAGAATTCCCTCCCTGAACCGCTTTACCTCTCTGCCCTGATTTAGGACACTCCTAGAAATGTTCCCCTTTGATCCAACGTTTTGGTCACCATTCCTAATATCTTTTTTTCTGTGTCTAATTGAGTTTTAAGCACCCCGGGGTGCTGTACTTTGTGAATCTGCTGGTTGTGATAGGGGGACAAGGTGCTGATGGGAAAGGCTTAGTTCTCAGTTTTAAACACCCTCGCTGAGCTCAAGGTTTGAAGAAGATGTTTCAGGGACAATCACACACTGCTCCTCAGTCAGTTTCCAGCTCATTCTTCATTCTTGTTGCCTCAGCAAATATTGAATTAGACGGAAACCCAAACTCAGAGTGGCCTTTACTTGTGGCACAGGGACTTCGAGAATTGCAAAGTTAATTTAATTTACTATCCTTTGAATTTCTTGCGAGTGCAAATGGAATAAAATTGTACAAAATGTTGCTGTCTTTCAGATACATCACCATTCGAACAATTTTAATCCTTTCTTCATAATTCATGAAAGCAATGAAATTACCGGATTCCGTTGCGCTGATTGTGAATTCAATTCCATACTGGGAATGAAACATTGTCGGCTGGTCTTGCACAATAGGCCACATCACAAGGCCCTGACAAGCCATTTAACTGATATAAATGGTTTGTTTTTATAAACATTGATTGTTTATTGCAGGAAATGTCCTTGGTTGTTAGAAGCAATACAATCACTGCACCATCCTTGTTCCAACACGACACTCCTGGGAATCTAAAGTTAACATGTAACCATTTATTGGTCTAAAATGGGCCTAACACAAATACATAGAATCCATACACCTTAGAAAGAGGCCATTCGGCCCATCGAGTCTTAACTGACCCTCCAAAAGAGTACCCTGCCTAGGTCCACTCCCTCGCAACCCCACCTAACCTGCACATCTTTGGGCTGCGGGAGGAAACCGGGGCATCCGGAGGAAACCCACGCAGACACGGGGAGAACGTGCAGACTCCACAGCAGTGCAAGCCACTGTGCCAGCCCACCAACGTAGCATGCGAAGCCCTGCAGGTCAAGCACTGTTGGTGTCAGGCCACTGCTATATTGATTGGAGCCTCATTTCCACCTGGATTCGTAAGCCCCGAATGGAAGAACTGGGCGCCACGCAAATGGGATGGAATTGGAGGATCGCGGAGAGGTGTGGCTTTACTGGGGTTGGTTACAGAGCTGTAGAAGGACAAGACCCTGGAGGCATTTTAATACGAGATGAGAATTTCAAAATGAGGATTTGCTTCTCCTGAATCACAAAGATAAGCAGGGCGATGGCGGCTTCTCATGATTGCATTTCCCACCCCATCCCCCACACCCATTGATCACTTCCTGATCCGACCTTGATGGTCCCCCACCCTGATCTACCCTCTCCCATCGGGCCCTTCACATCTTCCCTTCTAAATGCTTCCCTCCTGATCCTGACCCTCTGCTGAATGCCCCCATTCAAACTCCTGCACCTTCCAGAAGCCCCAATCAGCCTGAACAGGCAGGCTGGGCCTTAATGCCCTCAACACATTTCATTTATATTTGATATTTATATGTGGATTTGATTAAGCCCAAGGATAAATTTAGATCATTGCTTCTCAATCCTTTTTTTCTTCTTTTAAAAAAAATACGTTTAGAGTACCCAATTATGTTTTTTCCAATTAAGGGGCAGTTTAGCGTGACCAATCCACCTACCCTACGCATCCTTTGGTTATGGGGGTGAAACCCACGCAGACACGGGAGAATGTGAAAACTCCACACGGACAATGACCCAGGGCCGGGATATGAACCCGCGTCCTCAGCGCCGTGGTCCCAGTGCTAGCCACTGTGCCACATGCTGCCCTTCTTTCTCAATCCTTGATCATTGATCTGTGATACTTGTCATTAGTCATCGGTCTGAGATTGTGCTGTTAGGATATTGTCTGTCTGAACTGTGTTCCCTTTTTAATGCCTGTCCTGCTGCCTGTTCTGATATACATTCTTCGGGTTAACTTCTGCAAAGTTACTGCAGCCTTTGGGATTTCTGTTTAAATTGTACTCTTTGGACACAAACCCCCTTTCAGATGGGCTGGCCCAGAAACATCCCCTTGGGTTCTGTGGCAGAATCCGTGATGTCGATTGACAGACTTGGCAAGCAGCCAATAAGTGCATATAAGATTTTCAATCTTCTCCTATTGCGGCCTGTGGTTGGTGAAGCCAGTCAGTAACTTTTAGGGAAGAAGGTGGGTCTTCTGGAGAGTGCCATCTGTTCTGATAAGCAGCCAGTAAACAAGTCCCCCTCTCCCCCTCTCTCCTTCTCCCACCCTCTCTCCTTCTCCTGCCCTCTCTCCTTCTCCCTCTCTCCTTCTCCCGCCCTCTCTCCTTCTCCCGCCCTCTCTCCTTCTCGCTCTCTCCTTCTCCCGCCCTCTCTCCTTCTCCCTCTCTCCTTCTCCCACCCGCTCTCCTTCTCCCGCCCTCTCCCTCTCTCTCTCTCTCTGTGCTGGATGATTTTAAGAATCACTGTAGCCAAATCTGTGAAGACTTTCCTGTGTTAAAGGAGCAAAGACACCAACAGATCTGGGAAAGAGATCTTGAGTGTTAGGGTACAAGTTTTCCCAAAGGTCAGTAACCTTCGAACTGTGTATGTCGGGGACTGGGAAGAGCTGAAGAATTGGAGCTTAAAGTGGAAGCGTTTGTGACAAAGCCGCCGGAGTCTTGTACAGGAAACCTGCTAACTTCCAGGATCAGAGCTGTATTGTTCCCACTGTCAGGCAAAAGCTCCATCTGGTGATAGAAATGCAGAAGTGCACTGACCTGAGCATCCTGTATATCGCACCATCTGGTGACCGGCAGCGAAAACTGCACTGACCTGGAATTCTTAGGTGAAACGCTATCTGGTGGTCAAATGATGGAATTGCACAAACCTGAACCTCTCAAGTAAACCTATTTCCCAGAAACTGCAACCACAGAGTGAAGACTCATCTCAGACCTATCCCTTTAATCCCCGATTCATTTTATTCCTTGCCAACCCTTACCTTGTGTCTGCTTTGTGTGTGTCTGGGCAGAGGGTGGGGCGGGATCTTGGGATTAGGTAGTCTGGCAGACGGTTATCCTGTCATTTCTTTATATGTTCATCTTTTCTCCTTTTTATCAATAAATAGTTTGTTAAGGTTTTACGTATAAATCTGGTGTGTGTAATTCATTGGAGCAGTCAAGGGTTAAAGATCTTTGGGAAATGTTGATGAATTCGCTTCTGTTGAGACTCCGGGGTCTGTGGAGCTGGAATTGACCGCCCACTCGCCCAGGGTGTCCTCAGTCCCCCAGGTTTATTCTCAGGTCCTTGCTCTTCAGTTTTAGGTCCTCACTCTTTGGTGCTTAAGCCTTTCCATTCCAGTCAGAGGAAGTTGATCCAGGGTCTAGCATAGGTGAGTAGTGGCTTCAGGCATTGGTACCAGCAGAAAGCAGAACAATAGAATTGAAAGCCAGAGGCCACCGATTCCGAGAGAACCTGGGGCTGGGTCAAAAGAAACCCATGAGATCAGAGCGACGAGAGCACTCAGGAGTCACAATTAATGGAGGAAGGCAACGCATAAACTAAACCTAAAACAGAAGATTTGAAGGTTAAGCTTTAGAGAGCGCTTTAAGTGAAAGAGTGGGGGTGAGGGTTCAGGTGCTTAGGAAATTAGGAAGTCAAAGTTAAAGGTAGGAGTGCAGGTTACTGTTCAGTCTGAGGGTCAACAGAAAACAACAGGTAGGGACAGATCATAAAACCATAAGACATAGGAGCAGAATTAGGCCACTCGGCCCATCGAGTCTGCTCCGCCATTCAATCATGGCTGATATTTTCTCATCCCCATTCTCCTGCCTTCTCCCCATAACCCCTGATCCCCTTATTGATCAAGAACCTATCTCTGTCTTAAAGACACTCAGTGATTTGGCCTCCACAGCCTTCTGCGGCAAAGAGTTCCACAGATTCACCAGCCTCTGGCTGAAGAAATTCCTCCTCATCTCTGTTTTAAAGGATCGTCCCTTTAGTCGAAGATGGTGTCCTCTGCTTCTAGTTTTTCCTACAAGTGGAAACATCCTCTCCACATCCACTGTATCCAGGCCTCGCAGTATCCTGTAAGTTTCAATAAGATCCCCCCTCATCCTTCTAAACTCCAACGAGTACAGACCCAGAGTCCTCAAACGTTTCTCATACGACAAGTTCTTCATTCCAGGGATCATTCTTGTGAACCTCCTCTGGACCCTTTCCAAGGCCAGCACATCCTTCCTTCGATATGGGGCCCAAAACTGCTCACAATACTCCAAATGGGTCTGACCAGAGCCTTATACAGCCTCAGAAGTACATCCCTGGTCTTGTATTCTAGCCCTCTTGACATGAATGCTAACATTGCATTTGCCTTCCTAGCTGCCGACTGAACCTGCACATTAACCTTAAGAGGATCGTGGACAAGGACTCCCAAGTCCCTTTGTGCTCCAGATTTCCAAAGCCTTTTCCCATTTAGAAAATAGTCTGTGCCTCCATTTCTCCTTCCAAAGTGCAGAACCTCACACTTTTCCACATTGTATTTCATCTGCCACTTCATTGCCCACTCTCCTAGTC
Source organism: Scyliorhinus torazame (assembly GCF_047496885.1). Lineage (NCBI taxonomy): Eukaryota > Metazoa > Chordata > Chondrichthyes > Carcharhiniformes > Scyliorhinidae > Scyliorhinus > Scyliorhinus torazame. The sequence continues at coordinate 1,774,329 of NC_092709.1, forward strand.
TGTCCAAGTCCTTCTGCAGCCCCCTTGCTTCCTCAATACTACCTGTCCCTCTACAGATCTTTGTACCAAATGCAAACTTAGCAACAGTGCCTTCAGTACCTTCTTCCAGATCATTAATGTATATAGAGAAAAGTTGTGGTCCCAGCACAGACCCCTGAGGCACACCACTAGTCACCGGCTGCCATCCTGAAAAAGACCCCTTTATCCCCACTCTCTGCCTTCTGCCAGTCAGCCAATCCTCTATCCATGCCAGGATCTTACCCTGAACACCATGGGCTTTTAACTTATTTAACAGTCTCCTATGCGGCACCTTGTCAAAGGCCTTCCGAAAATCTAAATAAATCACGTCCACTGGTTCTCCTTTGTCTAACTTCCTTGTTACCTCCTCAAAGAACTCTGACAGATTTGTCAGACATGACCTCCCTTTGACAAAGCTGTGCTGACTCAGTCCTATTTTACCCTGCACTTCCAAGTGCTTTGCGATCTCATCTTTAATAACAGACTCTAAAATCTTACCAATGACCAAAGTCAGGCTAACCGGCCTATAATTTCCTGTCTTCTGCCTCCCTCCCTCCTTAAACAGTAGTGTTACATTAGCCACTTTCCAGTCCTCTGGGACCCTTCCTGCCTCCAGTGATTCCTGAAAGATCATTACCAATGCCTCCACAATTTGCTCAGCTATCTCTTTTAGGACCCTGGGGTGTAGTCCATCCGGTCCAGGTGACTTATCCACCTTCAGGCCTTTCAGTTTCCCCAGAACCTTCTCCTGAGTAATAGTCACTGCACTCACTTCTGCCCCCTGGTTCTCCTGGAGCTCGGGCATCCCACTGGTGTCTTCCACCGTGAAGGCTGATGCAAAGTAACTATTCAGTTCCTCTGCCATTTCTTTGTTTCCTATTATTACTTCTCCAGCCACATTTTCCAGTGGTCCAATCTCTATTTTTGCCTCTCTCTTACCTTTTATATCTTGAAAAAAACTCTTTCTATCTTCCATTATATTACTGGTTGGCTTGCACTCATACTTCATCTTCTCCCCCTTTATTGCTTTTTTAGTTGTCCTCTGCTCGCTTTTAAAGGCTTCCCACTAATCCTCGCCACTTAGTCTGCTTTTTCTTTAGCTTTTATGCTGTCCTTGACATCCCTCGTCAGCCATGGATGCCTTGTCCTCCCCTTACATGAACATTATATTGCACCAAGAGCTCATCCAAGATCCCTAACTAGGAGGGGGGAGTGTTCCAAGAACGGAAAGTTTAATAATCAAGGGTGTGTGAGGGAACAGTGACAAAGGATAGTGAGGGGAAACGTGGCTGTCATAGTGTGATAGTCCGGGATAGGAAACATAAGCAAAAATATACAACAGAGAAAATCCAAAGTTATAAACAACTGTAAAAAATCAAAGTTAAATGTTCTTTATCTGAATGCACGAGGCATTTGCAACAAGATAGATGAGTTGACAGCACAGATTGCAACATATGAGTATAATGTATTAGCTATTACTGAACCATGGTGGCAAGGTGACTAGGACAAGGTGCTCAACATTCCAGCTGCACAATGTTCCAAAACAACAGGCCAAAGGGGAAAGGAGGTGGGGTAGTGTTGTTAATCAAGGAAGGTTTCAGGGCAGTGCTGAACAATGATATAAAGGCAGTGGACAGTGATGCAGAATCAGTTTGGGTTATAATTAATAACAGGGGAAGGAAGACAAGGGTGGGAGTAATCTATAGACCCCCAAAGTGTGACCTCTCAGGAGGTCAAAGCATAAATGGGGCAATATCAAAGGCATGTTTGAAGGGGAATGCAATTATCATGGGGGATTTTAACCTGCATATTGATTGGACAAACCAAATCAGCAAGGGTAGTGTAGAAAAATAATTTGTGAAGTGCATCAGGGCTCGCCTTTTAGAGCAGTATGTTGTGGAACCTACCTGGGGACGTTTTAGATTTGGTTTGGAGTAATGAAGAAGGAATAATGGATCTTGTGGTTCCCCTCGGGGGTAGTGGCCGCAATATGATAGAATTCCAGATACAGTTTGAGGATGAACACTGGTCCAGTGCCTTCAACTTAAATAAGGACAATTATAACAGTGTGAGGGAGTTGTCTCAGGTGACCTGGGTGAACAAGCTAAGATACAGGTCAGTAAATGAGCAGTGGCAGATATTCACACAGCTAGTCCATAATGCTCAGCCAGAGTTTATCCCAATCAAAAAGAGAGATTCCACGAGAAAGAGGCAAAATCCATGGTTAACAAAAGGAGGTCAAGGATAATGTTAAACTGAAAAGCAGGATATGCAAAGTGGCGAAGGGGTAGTGGTGGACCCGAGGACTGGGGAGGGTTTAGGATCCAGCAGCAAAAGACTAAAATGCTCATAAGAAGGGAGAAGATGAATTTTGAGAGAAAGCTTGCACGCAGTATAAAAATAAACAGTAAGAGTTTTTATGGAGATATAAATTGGAAGCAGGTGGCAAAGATAAATGTGGGACCCCTACTGAACAAGGCTGGTGAATTAATAACAGCAAACAAAATAATGGCGGATATGCTAAATCCATTTTTCACATCGGTCTTCACCGTGGAAGATATTGCAAATACCCGTAAGGTGTCAGATGGGATGATTTCAAATAACATGGTAGAGCTTAGCAAAATCTCAATCACAAGGGATAGAGTATTAGAGAAACTCAAGGGGCTAAAGGCGGACAAGTCGCCAGGACCAGATGAAGTGCACGCTAAGGTTTTAATGGAAGTGGCTGCACAGATGGTCGACCCATTGGTTAAAATTTTTCGTAACTTGCTAAATTACGGGAGGGTTCCGGAAGATTGGAAAACAGCCCTTGTTCAAAAAGGGAGAAAGGCAGAAGGCAGAGAACAATAGGCTAGTTAGTTTAACATTTATTATTGGCAAGATGCTGGAATCAATAATCAAAGAGGAAATAGCTAATCATTTGGGAAAGCTGAATATAATCAAATCTAGTCAACATGGTTTTATGAAAGGTAAATCATGTTCGATAAATTTGCTCAAATTCTTTGAGGATGTAACAGGGACAGTAGATAGAGGGGACCCTGTAGATGTGGTGTATTTAGATTTCCAAAAAAGGCATTTGACAAGGTGCCGCATAAGATGCTGGTGCATAAAGTAAAAGCCCATGGAATTAGAGGGAGTGTGTTAATATAGATTGGAATCTGACCGTCACATAGAAAACAGAAGTTGGAATAAATGTGCCCTTTCCAGGGTGAATAGGTGTAACCAGTGCAGTACCACAGGGATCAGTTATTGGCTCGCAATTGTTCAACCTGGCAAACCTGGCCGACCTGGCAAACCTGGCAAACCTGGCACACCTGGCCAACCTGGCCAACCTGGCCAACCTGGCAAACCAGGCAAACCAGGCCAACCTGGCCGACCTGGTCAACCTGGCAAACCTGGCACACCTGGCCAACCTGGCCAACCTGGCACCCCTGGCACACCTGGCCAACCTGGCAAACCTGGACAACCTGGTAAACCTGGCCAACCTGGACAACCTGGTCAACCTGGCCAACCTGGACAACCTGGCCAACCTGGCAAACCTGGACAACCTGGCGAACGTGGTCAACCAGGTAAACCTGGCAAACCTGGCCAACCTGGCAAACCTGGCCAACCTGACCAACTTGGCCAACCTGGTCAACCTGGTCAACCTGGCCAACCTGGACAACCTGACCAACCTGACCAACCTGGCCAACCTGACCAACCTGGCCGGCCTGGCCAACCTGGCAAATGAGTTTAATGTGGGTAAGTGTGAAGTCATGCACTTCGGTAGGAGGAATCAAAAGGCAGATTATTATCTAAATGGAGAGAGGGCAGTTGAGTGAAGTAGAGAGGGATCTGGGTGTTCTAATGCATGTATCACAAAAAGCTAGCAGTCAGGCACAACAAGTGGTTAAGAAGGCAAACGGCATTTTGGCCTTTATTGCAAAGGGATTGGAGTTTTAAATTAAGGAGATTTAGTTGTAATTGCACAGGGCGTTGGTGAGGCCTCACCTACAGCACTGCATAAGTTTGGTCCTCTTACTGGAAAAAGGGGCTGGTTTAGCACAGGGCTAAATAGCTGGCCTGTAATGCAGAACAAGGCAGCAGCGCGGGTTCAATTCCCGTACCAGCCTCCCCGAACAGGCGCCGGAATGTGGCGACTAGGGGCTTTTCACAGTAACTTCATTTGAAACCTACTTGTGACAATAAGCGATTTTCATTTCATTTCATTTAATTTCATACAGTAACATTGGAGGCAGCCAGATGGAGATTCACCAGGCTAATCCCTGGGATGAGAGGGTTGTCCCATCAAGAGAGACTAAATAGTCCGGGTCTGTTTTTCTTGGAGTTTAGAACAGTAAGGGGTGACCTTATTCAAACATATAAGATCCTGAGGGGGTTGACAGGGGAGATAGTGAGATGTTTTCATGAGTGGGAGAGTCTCAAACAAGAGTACATTGCAACAAGATAAAGGGTCGGTCATTTCTGTCTGGAAGGCCGGGGAGAGCTTGAACTGAGGGCATTCTTTAAAATACAGCCGGCATTTATGCACAGAACCCAGACAAACAAAAGGCCTCCAACATCTCAAATATAAAATCCAGAAATCTCACAGGGAGGCAAAAGCTCCATCTGGTGGCTGAAGGGTGGAATTGCTCCAACCTGAACCTCTTGAGTAAATCTATTTCCCAGAGGCTGCAAGCACAGCAGTGAAGACTCATCTCAAACCTACCCTTTAACCCCCCCTTTTTTATCCCCACCAACCCTTACCTTGTGTTTGTCTTATGCATGTCTGGGTAGAGGGTGGGATGGGGTTTGGGGATTAGGTAGACTGATAGATCATTGTTCTGTTATTTCTTTATATATATTCATCTTTTCCTCTTTTTATTAATAAACAGTCTTTTAATGTTGTATTTATAAATCTGGTGTCTGTAACTCATTGGAGCAGTCAAGGGTCAACGATCGTCAGAAAACACAAATTATTGGTTAATTGACTTGTGTTGGGATTGCGGAGTGTGTGGGGCTGCAATTGACTGTGCATTACTGAGGGTGTTATAACAAATAATTAACTTATGTTTGGAACCACCATCAGGGTAACTTGATAAGGTGGATTCAAAATTGGATTAGCGGTAGGAGACAGAGGGTGATGACAGCTTTCGCGACTGGAAGCCAGTGTTGAGCGGCGTACCACAGGGATCGGTGCTGGGTCCTTCATTGTTTGTCACTTATATAAACAACAAAGATGACTATGTGGGGGGGGGGGGGGGGGGGGGGGATCAGTAAGTTTGTGGATGACACAAAGATTGGCCGGGTGGGTAACAGTGAGGCTGAGGGTCTTGGGTGACAGGAAGACGTGGACGGGATGGTCAAACGGGCAGAAAAGTGGCAGATGGAATTTAACCCTGAAAAGTGTGAGGTGATACACTTTGGAATGAGTAATGTGACAAGGAAATATTCAATGAATAGCCTGACACTGGGAAGTTCCGAGGAACAAAGGGAACTTGGCGTGTTTGTAAATAGATCTCTGAAGGCGGAAGGGCAGGTTAATAGTGGGGTGAAAAAGGCATTCGGGACACTTGCTTTTATCAATCGGGGCATAGATTACAAAAGCAGGGAGGTCATGTTGGGGTTGTACAGAACTTTGGTGAGGCCACATCTGGAGTACTGTGTGCAATTCTGGTCGCCACATTATAGGAAGGATGTGATTGCGCTGGAGGGGGTGCAGAGGAGATTCACCAGGATGCTGCTGGGACGGAACATTTCAGTTATGGAGAGAGGTTGGATGGGCTTGGAATGTTTTCTCTGGAGCAGAGAAGACCGAGGGTGACCTGATCGAGGTGGACAAGATTCTGAGGGGCATGGACAGGGTGGAGAGGGAGCAGCTGTTCCCTTAGTTGAACGGTCAGTTACGAGGGGGTCACAAGTTCAAGATGAGGGGCGGGAGGTTCAGGGGGTTTTGAGGAAAACTATTTTACCCAGAGGGTGGTGAGGGTCTGGAACGCGCTGCCTGGGAGGGGGTAGAGGTGGGATGCCTCACATCCTTTACAAAGTACCTGGATGAGCATTTGGCACGACTTAACATGCAAGGCTATTGGCCAAGTGCTGGCCAATGGGATTAGGTGGGCAGGTCAGGTGTTTTACATGCGTCAGTGCCGACCCGATGGGCCTCTTCTGCACTGTATGATTCGATGATTATCCAATTTCTGTGATGTCTCATGTCTCTATTCTGGTTTTGACCATCCCATCTTTACAGCAGAATGTATGGCAGAGGGAAAGGTCATTTGGCTCATAGTGTTAATTATAATCTGCTGCATTTGATTCAGAGAAAGAGTAGGATTGTGGAGTCCAACACTATTAGCAAGAAAGAGATCACTGTGCATGAGAATCGGAGCCAATCACAATTCTGTATACTATTTTATAGGTATCAGTTTGTGGAATAGGGTTATTTGCACAGGGAAAGTTATGTCTGCTGTTCAGAACTTAAAGGACAGAGACAACAAATTATTTTTTGATTAAAAGTCTGAAATTCAAAAACTGTCTATATATCCTCATTCACTGGCATGATTCATCCGCTTTTGAACAAAACATATCCAGGGAGAAGATTTCAACTCCTATCTTCATTTTTGTGCAGTTAACAAAATTCCACAGCTGTGTGGCTTTCTATAAATAATTACCTCGCGTCACGCCAAGGCTATTCCAGACGTAATAAAACATTCTGTCAAATAAGAACATAAGAACTAGGAACAGGAGTAGGCCATCTGGCCCCTCGAGCCTGCTCCGTCACTTAATGAGATCATGGCTGATCTTTGTGGACTCAGCTCCACTCTCCGGCCCGTACACCATATCCCCAAATCCCTTTATTCTTTAGAAAGGCATCTATCTTTTTCTTAAAAACGTTTAAAGAAGGAGCCTCAACTGCTTCACTGGGCAAGGAATTCCAGAGATTCACAATCCTTTGGGTGAAGAAGTTCCCACTACACTCCGTCCTAAATCTACCTCCCTTATTTTGAGGCTATGCCCCCGAGTTCTGCTTTCCCCGACCAGTGGAAACAACCTGCCCGCATCTATCCTATCTATTCCCTTCATAATTTTATATGTCTCAATAAGATCCCCCCGCATCCTTCTAAACTCCAATGAGTACAGTCCCAGTCTACTCAACCTCTCATCATAATCTAATCCCCTCAACTCTGGGATCAACCTAGAGTGAATCTCCTCTGCACTCCCTCCAGTGCCAATATGTCCTTTCCCAGGTAAGGAGACCAAAACTGAACACAATACTCCAGATGTGGCCTCACTAACACCCTATACAATTGCAGCATAACCTCACTAGTCTTGAACTCCATCCCTCTAGCAATGAAAGACAAAACTCGATTAGCCTTCTTAATCACCTGCACACCAACTTTTTGCGACTCGTGCACCAGCACACCCAGGTCCCTCTGCACAGCAGCATGTTTTAACATCTTACCGTTTAAATAATAATCCATTCTGCTGTTATTCCTCCCAAAATGGATAGCCCCACACTTGGCAACATTGAATTCCATCTGCCAGACCCTAGCCCATTCACCTAACCTATCCAAATCCTTCTGCAGTCTTCCGGTATCCTCTGCACTTTTTGCTTTACCACTCATCTTAGTGTCGTCTGCAAACTTTGTCACATTGCACTTGGTCCCCAACTCCAAATCGTCTATGTAAATTGTGAACAACTGCGGGCCCAACACTGATCCTTGAGGGACCCCACTAGTTACAGGTTGCCAACCAGAGAAACACCCATTTATCCCCACTCTCTGCTTTCTGTTAATTAACCAATCCTCTACCCATGCTACCACTTTACCCTCAATGCCATGCATCTTTAGTTTATGCAGCAACCTTTTGTGTGGCACCTTGTCAAAAGCTTTCTGGAAACCCAGATATACCACATCAATTGGCTCCCCGTTATCTACTGCACTGGTAACATCCTCACAAAATTCTACCAAATTAGTCAGACACGACCTACCCTTTGTGAACCCATGCTGCGTCTGCCCAATGGAACAATTTCCCTCCAGGTGCCCCGCTATTTCCTCCTTAATGATAGATTCCAGCATTTTCCCTACAACTGAAGTTAAGCTTACCAGCCTCTCATTACCCGCTTTCTGCCGACCTCCTTTTTTAAACAGTGGTGTCACGTTTGCTACTTTCCAATCCTCTGGGACCACCCCAGAGTCCAGTGATTTTTGATAAATTATCACTAGTGCGTTTACAATTTCCCTAGCCATCTCTTTTAACACTCTGGGATGCATTCATCAGGGTCAGGAGACTTGTTTACCTTTAGCCCCATTAGCTTGCCCATCACTACCTCCTTAGTGATAACAATCCTCTCAAGGTCCTCACCTGTCATAGCCTCATTTCCATCAGTCACTGGCATGTTATTTGTGTCCTTCACTGTGAAGACCAACCCAAAAAACCTGTTCAGCTCCTCAGCCATTTCCCCGCCTCCTATTATTAAATCTCCCTTCTCATCTTCCAAATGAACAGAATAAGCAAATTTCAAACAACATCTCACATTGACTTTAACAATGTAATCTGGTCTTTATGGTAAATATAAAAACACTAATAAAGATGTTATTAACTGACTGAATTACACCAGCAATATACAGCAGCATGAATCCTCTGTCTGTCTTATTACAGACACATTGATTTCTAATGAACTATCAGATTTGTTCCGAGTCTTTTATATCTCCCTGACTTGAATGACTTGGAGTACTGTCTGAGCTGTATGTTATAAAACATTAGTGTACTTTCTATACTCGACTAGGACTAGTACAGGATCAGTTTTCATTGTAACTTACTACGCGGATTGTTTTGCCTAATTTGGTCGAAGCACATGTAACAAAATGCACTGCATCAACTGGCAAAGTCTTCAACAGCACCTTCCAAACCTGGAACCACTACTGCTGACAAGATCAAGGCAGCATGAAAGACCATGGGCGTCATTCTCCGACCCCCCGCCGGGTTGGAGAATCGGCGGGGGCTGCCGTGAATCCCGCCCCCGCCGGTTGCCGAAGTCTCCGGCACTGGAGATTCGGCGGGGGCGGGAATCGCGCCGCGCCGGTTGGTGGGCCCTCCCCTCGATTCTCCAGCCCGGATGGGCCGAAGTCCCGCCGATAAATTGCCTGTCCCGCCGGCGTGGATCAAACCACCTTTTGAACGGCGGGACAAGGCGGCGTGGACGGGCTCCGGGGTCCTGGGGAGGGCGCGGGGCGATCTGGCCCCGGGGGGTGCCCCCACGGTGGCCTGGCCCGTGATCGGGGCCCACCGATCCGCGGGCGGGCCTGTGCCGTGGAGGTACTCTTTCCCTTCCGCCTCCGCCACGGTCTCCACCATGGCGGAGGCGGAAGAGACTCCCTCCACTGCGCATGCGTGGGAAACTGTCAGCGGCCGCTGACGCTCCCGCGCATGCGCCGCCCGGGGATGTCATTTCCCCGCCAGCTGGCCTAGCCCCTCAATGTTGGGGCTCGGCCCCCAAAGATGCGGAGCATTCCGCACTTTTGGGGCGGCGCGATGCCCGTCTGATTGGTGCCGTTTTGGGCGCCAGTTTCGGGAGAATTTCGCCCCATAATCTCCACCTTCTTCTGCAATTCATACACCAATAGAATTCCCCACTTACAGCGTATCTAAGCACATGGACTGCCGTGCTTTGAGGAAATGCAAAAACACCACCCTGTCAAGGACAATAAATAGTCGCGCCTCTTTCCAGCAATGCACAAATTCCAAGAATGCAAAAAGTGTTCTGCACGATAATCAATAAAACTGGAGTGGAAGGATATATCATAGAATTTACAGTGCATGAGGAGGCCATTCGGTCCATCGAGTCTGCACTGGCTCTTGGAAAGTGCACCCGACTTAAGCCCAGCCTCCGCCCTATCCCTGTAACCCAGTAACCCCAACTAATCTTTTGGACACTAAGGGCAATTTATCATGGCCAATCCACCTAACCTGCACATCTTTGGACTGCGGGAGGAAACCGGAGCCCCCGGAGGAAACCCACGCAGACACGGGAAGAATGTGCAGACTCCGCACAGACAGTGACCCAGCAGGACCCTGGCGCTGTGAAGCCACAGTGCTATCCACTTGTGCTACCTTGCTGCCCATAGCCAGCTCATGGCTCATACCATCATGGTTACCTTTATTAAGGTTCAGGACCTTGGTCTCAGAATCAACTACCTCACTATCCACCTTGATAAAGAATTCTACCATATTATGGTCACTCATCCCCAAGGGTTCTCTCACAAGTAGATTGCCAACTAATCCTTTCTCATTGCACAACACCCAGTCCAAGATGGCCTGTTCCCTTGTTGGTTCCTAAACGTACTGGTCCAGAAAACCATCCTGTACACACTCCAAGAATTCCTCCTCTGTTGTACTGTGTCTAATTTGCTTCACCCAATCTATATGCAGATTAAAGTCCCCCCTAATCAGACATTCCTTTATCACATCCATCTCTGATTTCCTGTCTAATGCTATTCCCAACATTGCCACTGCAGTTTGCAGTTCTGTATACCTCCCATACAAATGTTTTTATGACCTTTGGTGTTTCTTAATTCAGCACGTACATATTCCACATTGTTTGTGCTAATATCTTTCTTAAATATTGTATCAATATCTTCTTTAATCAACAATGCAACTCCTTGCTGTTCCTTGCTGTCTGTCCTTCCTAAAAGCTGAATAGCCTCAATGTTTACTTCCCATCCTTGGTCACCTTGGAGCCATGTCTGAGATCACTGCCTTTGAGATCCGACTTCTCAACATCCTTCCCAACTCCCTATACTCGGCTTTCAGGACCTCATCCCTGTTTTTACCTATGCCGTTTGTGCTGATGTGTACCATGGCCACTGGCTGTCCACCCTCCCCCTCCAGAAAGTCCTGTACCCGCTCCGAGACATCCTTGACCCGAGCAGCAGAGAGGCAACTTAGTATCCTGGAGTCTCGTTTGCGGCCACAGAAACACCTGTCTATTCCCCTTACAATTAAATCCCCTATAACTATTGCGCTGTCACACTTATCACCCGTCCCCTCTGCAGCAGAACCAACCGCGATGCCACGAGTTTGGCTGTTGCTGTTTTCCCCTGAGAGGCCATTCCCCTCAACAGTATCCAAAGCGGTATATCTGTTCTGCAGGCGAATGGCCACAGGAGATTCCTGTACTCCCTGCCTCGCCCTCTTGCTCTGCCTGACGGTCACCCATTCCCTTCCTGCCTGCGGAGTCTGAGCCTGCAGTGTGACCACCTCTCTATACGTGCTATCCATGATGCTCTCCGACTCGCGGATGAACAAAGAACAAAGAACAAAGAAATGTACAGCACAGGAACAGGCCCTTCGGCCCTCCAAGCCCGTGCCGACCATGCTGCCCGACTAAACTACAATCTTCTACACTTCCTGGGTCCGTATCCTTCTATTCCCATCCTATTCATATATTTGTCAAGGTGCCCCTTAAATGTCCCTATCGTCCCTGCTTCCACTACCTCCTCCGGTAGCGAGTTCCAGGCACCCACTACCCTCTGCGTAAAAAACTTGCCTCGTACATCTACTCTAAACCTTGCCCCTCTCACGTTAAACCTATGCCCCCTAGTAATTGACCCCTCTACCCTGGGGGAAAGCCTCTGACTATCCACTCTGTCTATGCCCCTCATAATTTTGTATACCTCTATCAGGTCGCCCCTCAACCTCCTTCGTTCCAGTGAGAACAAACCGAGTTTATTCAATCGCTCCTCATAGCTTATGCCCTCCATACCAGGCAACATTCTGGTAAATCTCTTCTGCACCCTTTCTAAAGCCTCCACATCCTTCTGGTAGTGTGGCGACCAGAATTGAACACTATACTCCAAGTGTGGCCTAACTAAGGTTCTATACAGCTGCAACATGACTTGCCAATTCTTATACTCAATGCCCCGGCCAATGAAGGCAAGCATGCCGTATGCCTTCTTGACTACCTTCTCCACCTGTGTTACCCCTTTCAGTGACCTGTGGACCTGTACTAGATCTCTCTGACTTTCAATACTCTTGAGGGTTCTACCATTCACTGTATATTCCCTACCTGCATTAGACCTTCCAAAATGCATAACCTCACATTTGAGATGTGAGGTAATGCAGTAGATGCATTACACTGATGCTGCGGACACTGTAGATGCTCTACAGTGTCCGCAGCCACCGCTCCAGCTCTGAATCCTGGACTTCCAGGAGCTGCAGCCTGAGACACTTCCTGCACACATCTCCTTCCTACATAACTTTCAATTGTTTAAGACTCCGCTGCCCATATTCTGTACGACAGCTCAGCTCTTTCACCATTGCTCCCATCCTCACCAACATACAGTCTCCCTGAACCCTGCCATTAAATTAAAAAAAAAATAATAATAATACAGTGCAAAAGAGGCCCTTCGGTCCATCGAGTCGGCACCAACGCATGAGAAACACCTGACCTGCCCACCTAATCCCATTTGCCGGCACTTGGCCAATAGCTTTGAATGTTAAGACCTGCCAAGTGCTCACCCAGGTATTTTTTAAAGGATGTGAGGCAACCCGCCTCTACCACCCTCCCAGGCAGCGCAGCGCGTTCCAGACCCTCACCACCCTCTGGGTAAAAAAAGATTTTCCTCCAATCTCCCCTAAACCTCCCGCCTCCCACCATGAACCTGCGATTCCTCATGACTGACTCTTCAACTAAGGGGAACAGCTGCTCCCTATCCACCCTGTCCATGCCCCTCATAATCTTGTCCACCTCGATCAGGTCGCCCCTCAGTCTTCTCTGCTCCAGAGAAAACATTCCAAGCCCATCCAACCTCTCTCCATAACTGAAATGTTCCGTCCCAGCAACATCCTGGTGAATCTCCTCTGCACCCCCTCCAGTGCAATCACATCCTTCCTATAATGTGGCGACCAGAATTGCACACAGTACCCCAGCTGTGGCCTCACCAAAGTTCTATACAACTCCAGCATGACCTCCCTGCTTTTGTAATCTGTGCCTCGATTAATAAAGGCAAGTGTCCCGAATGCCTTTTTCATCACCGTTTAACCTGCCCTTCCGCCTTCAGAGATCTATGGAGAAACACGCCAAGATCCCTTTGTTCCTCGGAACGTCCCAGCGCCAGGCCTTTCATTGAATATTTCCTCGTCACATTACTCCTTCCAAAGTATAAAACCTCACACTTTTCAGGGTTAAATTCCATCTGCCACTTTTCTGCCCGTTTGACCATCCCGTCTGTATCTTCCTGTAACCCGGGACACTCAGCCTCACTGTTACCCACCCGGCCAATCTTTGTGTCATCCACAAACTTACTGATCCACCCCCCACATAGTCATCTATGTCGTTTATATAAATGACGAATAGGGGGCCCAGCACGGATCCCTGTGGTACCCCACTGGTCACTGGCTTCCAGTCACTAACGCAGCCGTCTGTCATCACCCTCTGTCTCCTACAGCTCAGCCAGATTTGAATCCACCTTATCAAGTTCCCCTCTATCCCATGTACATTTGCCTTCTTTATAAGTCTCCCATGTGGGACCTTGTCAAAGGCTTTGCTGAAATCCATGTAAACTCCATCAACTGCACTACCCTCATCTGCACACATGGTCACATGCTCAAAACAATTCAATCAAATTTGTGAGGCATGACCTCCCTCTGACAAAGCCATGCTGACTATTCCTGATCAAACCCCGCCTCTCCAAGTGGAGATAGATTCTCTCCTTCAGAATTTTCTCCAATAGTTTCCCTACCACCTACGTGAGACTCACTACAACCATTCTTAAATAGTGGGACCACATTAGCTGTTCTCCAGGCCTCTGGCACGTCCCCTGTAGCCAGAGAGGAATTAAAACCTTGTGTCGGAGCCCCTGCAATCTCCCAAAGCATCCTGGGACACAATTCATCTGGACCTGGAGAAATGTCTCCGTTTAAACCCGCCAACACCTCCAATACCTTGAGCTGAATTCTCTGATTCGGAGGCTATGTCCCCACACCAGCACGGGTACGGTAAAGAAATGGTGTAAAACGGCCACCGATCGTCTGTGTAGCTGGGGGCTAGCACCACGGCAGCGTGGAGCACCCGGCTCTAGCTGCCGATATGCCCTGGAGAATTGCCGGGTCCGTGGCCGTGTCGTGCTACATAGCGGCGGACCCGGGGCGGAATTCTCCCCCCCACGCCGGTTGGGAGAATCGCAGGGCCCCGCGCGGGTCCGCACGCGATTCTTCCACCCCCCCCAAACCGGCGCAGCGAGAATCACGGCTGGCCGCTGGGGGAATCACCGCTTGCCGTTGGTAATGGGCAAGCGGCGATTCTCAGGCCTGGATGGGCCGAGCGGCCTGCCCAAAACGACAGGTTCTCGCCGGTGCCATCCACACCTGGTCGCTGGCATCGGGAACAGCGTGGGAACGCTGGGGGGGGCGGCCTGTGGGGGGGCGAGGGGGGGTTCCTGCACCGGGGGGGGGGGGGGCTCAAAAGGGGTCTTGCCCGCAATCAGTGCCCACCGATCGGCGGGCCGGCCTCTCTGAAGGAGGACCTCCTTTCCTCCGCTGCCCCGCAAGATCCATCCGCCATCTTCTTGGGGGACGGCCGCGGGGAGGACGGAAACCGCGCGTCATTTACACGGCGCCGCTTTTACACAGCGCCAAGGCCCGGCGCGCGTAAATGACGCGACGCCACTCCTAGCCCCCCAGGGGCGGGAGAATAGGGGGTTGGGAACCGCCTCCGACGCCGGAGAGAAACACTCCGGCGTTGGGACTTAGTCACCCGATGGGAGAATTGCGCCCCCGTTCTGCAAAATAGTCCCCGCCTTTGGCCAGCTCACGCACCCCAGACTACCCCCCCCACAGTGTCCCCAGCCACTGATAAAGTCCCCCCTGCCTGCGTATTGGCCCTCCCCCGAGTGTGGCGGCTTTGGACTGAGTCTGCAGCCGCCACGCCGAGTTTTCAGCGGGTGAGACCACACGCGGCTGACGCTGTCGGGAACTCGGCCGGTCGGGGGCGGAGCATTAGGGGGGCGGGCCTCAGGCAGTGTCCTGAGGCCGTCGGTATGGCCCGCGGCGCGCTCCGAGAGTACGCCGCTTTGGAGGGAGTGGAGCATCGCGAAGGCGCGCCGCCCCAGGTTCGGTCAGGAACTTTGATTCTCCGGCCGATCGCCGAACGCGATTTTGCCGTCGGCGGCCAGAGGATCCAGCCCCTTGTCGCTCCCCCTGACAATTCGCTCAAGATCCTCACAGTCGCTCTCCCCGAGTTCCATATCTACCTCCCCATTCTCTGGGGTGAAGACAGATGTGAAGCATTCATTCAGCATTCTACCAATGTCCTCTGGCTCCACCCACAGATTCCCCAGAGGACTGGAGAGTGGCAAATGTTATTCCTCTGTTTGAGAAAGGGAATAGGAATGACCCTGGTAATTATAGGCCGGTTAGTCTTACTTCGGTGGTCGGTAAGTTAATGGAAAAGGTCCTGAAAGATAGGATTTATGACCATTTGGAAAGATGCAGCTTAATCCGGGATAGTCAACACGTATTCGTGAAGGGTAGGTCTTGCCTCACAAATTTGATTGAATTCTTTGAGGAGGTAACTAAGTGTGTAGATGAAGGTAGAGCAGTTGATGTTGTATACATGGATTTTAGTGAGGCGTTTGATAAGGTTCCCCATGGTCGGCTCATGAAGAAAGTAAGGAGGTGTGGGATGGAGGAAAATTTGGCCAATTGGATAAGTAACTGGCTATCACCTAGAAGACAGAGGGTGGTGGTGGATGGAAAAGTTTCAGACTGGAGACCAGTTACCAGCGGTGTACCACAGGGATCAGTGCTGGGTCCTCTGCTATTTGTGATTTTTATCAATGACTTGGAGGAGGGGGCTGAAGGGTGGTTCAGTAAATTTGCTGATGACACCAAGATTGGTGGAGTAGTGGATGAGGTGGAGGGCTGTTGTAGGCTGCAAAGAGACATTGATAGGATGCAGAGCTGTGCCGAAAAATGGCAGATGGAGTTTAACCCTGATAAGTGTGCGGTGATTCATTTTGGTAGAAAGATTTGAATGCGGATTACAGGGTCAACGGCAGGGTTCTGAGGAATGTGGAGGAACAGAGAGATCTTGGGGTTCATGTCCACAGATCTCTGAAGGTTTCCACTCAAGTGGATAGAGCTGTGAAGAAGGCCTATAGTGTGTTAGCGTTTATTAACAGGGGGCTTGAGTTTAAGAGCCGCGGGGTTATGCTGCAACTGTACAGGACCCTGGTGAGATCACATTTGGAGTATTGTGTGCAGTTCTGGTCAACTCACTATAGGAAGGATGTGGAAGCATTGGAAAGGGTGCAAAGGAGATTTACCAGGATGCTGCCTGGTTTGCAGGATAGGTCTTATGAGGAAAGGTTGAGGGAGCTAGGGCTTTTCTCTTTGGAGCAGAGGATGATGAGAGGTGACTTAATAGAAGTTTATAAGATAATGAGGGGATAGATAGAGTGGACATTCAGAGACTATGTCCTCGGGTGGATGTAACTGTTACAAGGGGGCATAACTATAAGATTCAGGGTGGGAGATATAGGAGGGATGTCCGAGGTAGGCTCTTTACTCAGAGAGCGGTTAGGGTGTGGAATGGACTGCCTGCTGTGATAGTGGAGTCGAACACTTTAGGAACTTTCAAGCGGTTATTGGATAGGCACATGGAAATGAAATGAAATGAAAATAAAAATGAAAATCGCTTATTGTCACAAGTAGGCTTCAAATGAAGTTACTGTGAAAAGCCCCTAGTCGCCACATTCCGGCGCCTGTTCGGGGAGCTGGTGCGGGAATTGAACCGTGCTGCTGGCCTGCCTTGGTCTGCTTTCAAAGCCATCGATTTAGCCCAGTGCTAAACCAGAATAACAGGGAGTGGGACAGCTTGATCTTGGTTTCGGACAAGGCTCGGCACAACATCGAGGGCCGAAGGGCCTGTTCTGTGCTGTATGTTCTACGTTCTATGTTGGTCACCTATACAGGAATGAGGGTGAACACATTTACATTTTCTCTCCCGATCAATGAATTCATGAGTGGTTGCTGACTCACACGTCAGCATGTGGCAAATGTGGTTCTGCCAATATTTCACTGCTTGTTCCATAACTTGCGAGGTCGCATATACTTAACGTTCTTTAACATATTCTTTGGGCGGGATTCTCTAGTCTCCAACGCCAAAACCGCGTTCGGCGATCTGCCGGAGAATCCATGTTGGTGCCGAAATTGGTGGCCGTTTTGCGCCGCATTTTGATCATAAAAGGCCAGCGTTCCAACGCTGGCGTCAGCACTTTATCCATGAAGAGGAGAATCCAGCCCTTTGAGCTTTTGTCTGACTGTTTAGCGGTATTTCAACTGTGGTGCTTTGTAAACATTCTTCCATGTACAATATGCCTGGAATTCTCCGTTTGGGAGACTATGGGTGAGATTTAACCCGAAACAATCTAAGTCTGGTTTTGGGCACATTCACCGGCATGTTCCTCAACAGCTGCAGCACCAAGAAACAACGCGCTGTTCACCGGGAAACACCGCGCTGTTCACCGGGAAACACTGCGCTGTTCACCGGGAAACACTACGCTCTTCACCGGGAAACACTGCGCTCCTCACCGGGAAACACTGCGCTCCTCACCGGGAAACACCGTGCTGTTCACCGAGGTACACTGCCCTGTTCACCGAGAAACACCGTGCTGTTCACCGGGAAACACCACGCCGTTCACCGCGAAAAACCGCCCTGTTTACCGAGAAACACCGTGCTGTTCACCGGGAAACACCACACTTTTCACCGAGAAACACCGCCCTGTTCACCGGGAAACACCACGCTGTTCACCGGGTAACACCGTCCTGTTCACCGAGAAACACCGCCCTGTTCACCGGGAAACACCACACTGTTCATCGGGAAACACCGTGCTGTTCACCGGGAAACACCACGCCGTTCACCGCGAAAAACCGCCCTGTTTACCGAGAAACACCGTGCTGTTCACCGGGAAACACCACACTTTTCACCGAGAAACACCGCCCTGTTCACCGGGAAACACCACGCTGTTCACCGGGTAACACCGTGCTGTTCACCGGGAAACACCGCCCTGTTCACCGGGAAACACCGTGCTGTTCACCGGGAAACACCACACTGTTCACCGGGAAACCCCGTGCTGTTCACCGGGAAACACCACGCCGTTCACCGCGAAAAACCGCCCTGTTTACCGAGAAACACCGTGCTGTTCACCGGGAAACACCGCCCTGTTCACCGAGAAACACCGCCCTGTTCACCGGGAAACACCACACTGTTCACCGGGAAACCCCGTGCTGTTCACCGGGAAACACCACACAGTTCACCGGGAAACACTGTGCTATTCACCGGGAAACACCACCCAGTTCACCGGGAAACACCATGCTGTTAACCGGGCAACACCGCCCAGTTCACCGGGAAACACCACGCTGTTCACCGAGAAACACCGTGCTGTTCACCGAGAAATACCGTGCTGTTCACCGGGAAACACCGCCCTGTTCACTGGGAAACACTACGCTCTTCACCGGGAAACACTGCGCTCCTCACCGGGAAACACCGTGCTGTTCACCGAGGTACACCGCCCTGTTCACCGAGAAACACCACGCTGTTCACCGGGAAACACCACACTGTTCACCGCGAAACACCGCCCTGTTTACCGAGAAACACCGTGCTGTTCACCGGGAAACACCACACTTTTCACCGAGAAACACCGCCCTGTTCACCGGGTAACACCGTCCTGTTCACCGAGAAACACCGCCCTTTTCACCGGGAAACACCACACTGTTCACCGGGAAACACCGTGCTGTTCACCGGGAAACACCACCCAGTTCACCGGGAAACACTGTGCTGTTCACCGGGAAACACCACCCAGTTCACTGGGAAACACCGTGCTGTTAACCGGGCAACACCACCCAGTTCACCGGGAAACACCACGCTGTTCACCGAGAAACACCGTGCTGTTCACCGAGAAATACCGTGCTGTTCACCGGGAAACACCGCCCTGTTCACCGGGAAACACTGCGCTCTTAACCGGGAAACACTGCGCTCCTCACCGGGAAACACTGTGCTGTTCACCGGGAAACACCACGCTGTTCACCGGGAAACACCGTCCTGTTCACCGGGAAACACCGCCATGTTCACCGGGAAACAAAACCCTGTTCACCGGAAAACACCGCGCTGTTCACCGGGAAACACCGTGCTGTTCACCGGGAAACACCGCGCTGTTCACCGGGAAACACCGCGCTGTTCACCGGGAAACACCACCCTGTTCACCGGGAAACACCACACTGTTCACCGGGTAACACCGTCCTGTTCACCGAGAAACACAGCCCTGTTCACCGGGAAACACCACACTGTTCACCGGGAAACACCGTCCTGTTCACCAAGAAACACCGCCCTGTTCACCGGGAAACACCACACTGTTCACCGGGAAACACCGCCCTGTTCACCGGGAAACACGGTGCTGTTCACCGAGAAGCACCACACTGTTCACCGGGTAACACCGTCCTGTTCACCGAGAAACGCCACCCTGTTCACGGGGAAACACCACACTGTTCACCAGGAAACACCGCCCTGTTCACCGGGAAACACCATGCTGTTCACCGGGAAACACCACCCTGTTCACCGGGAAACACCGCGCTGTTCACCGGGAAACACCGCGCTGTTCACCGAGAAACACCGTGCTGTTCACCGAGAAACACCATGCTGTTCACCAGGAAACACCACACTGTTCACCGGGAAACAGCGCCTTCTTCACTGGGAAACACCGCGCTGTTCACCGGGAAACACCGCGCTGTTAATCGAGAAACACCGTGCTGTTCACCGAGAAACACCATGCTGTTCACCGGGAAACACCACACTGTTCACCGGGAAACACCGTCCTGTTCACAGAGAAACACCACCCTGTTCACCGGGAAACACCGTGCTGTTCACCGGGAAACACCACCCTGTTCACCGGGAAACACCGCGCTGTTCACCGGGAAACACCGCGCTGTTCACCGAGAAACACCGTGCTGTTCACCGAGAAACACCGCGCTGTTCACCGGGGAACACCGTGCTGTTCACCGGGAAACATCACCCTGTTCACAAGGAAACACCGCACTGTTCACCGGGAAACACCGCGCTGTTCACCGGGAAACACCACCCTGTTCACCGGGAAACACTGCGCTGTTCACCGAGAAACACCGTGCTGTTCACCAGGAAACACCGTGCTGTTCACCGGGAAACACCGTGCTGTTCACCGGGAAACACCACACTGTTCACCGGGAAACACCGCCCTGTTCACTGGGAAACACCGCGCTGTTCACCGGGAAACACCGTGCTGTTCACCGAGAAACACCACGTTGTTCACCGAGAAACACCGCCCTGTTCACCGGGAAACACCACACTGTTCACCGGGAAACACCGCCCTGTTCACCGGGAAACACCACACTGTTCACCGGGAAACACCGCGCTGTTCACCGGGAAACACCGTGCTGTTCACCGGGAAACACCACGCTGTTCACCGAGAAATACCACCCCATTCACTGGGAAACACCGCGCTGATCACCGGGAAACACCATGCTGTTCATCGGGAAACACCACGCTGTTCACCGGGAAACACCGTGCTGTTCACCAGGAAACACCGCGCTGTTCACCGGGAAACACCACCCTGTTCACCAGGAAACACCGCCCTGTTCACCGGGAAACACCGCCCTGTTCACCGGGAAACACCACACTGTTCACCGGGAAACACCGTGCTGTTCACCGGGAAACACCACGCTGTTCACCGAGAAACACCGCCCTGTTCACCGGGAAACACCACGCTGTTCACCGAGAAATACCACCCCATTCACTGGGAAACACCGCGCTGATCACCGGGAAACACCATGCTGTTCATCGGGAAACACCACGCTGTTCACCGGGAAACACCGTGCTGTTCACCAGGAAACACCGCGCTGTTCACCGGGAAACACCGCTCTGTTCACCAGGAAACACCGCTCTGTTCACCGGGAAACACCGCCCTGCTCACCGGGAAACACCGCCCTGTTCACAGGGAAACACCGGGGGGTGAGCATTGCGGGGGGGGTGGGGCATCGCTGAGTGTGGAGCATCATGGGGGTGGGGAATCGCGGGGGTGGAGCATCGCGGGGGGTGGAGCATCGCGGGGGTGGAGCATCGTGGGGGGTGGGGCATCATGGGTGGTGGGACATCGCAAGGGGGTGGAGCATCGTGGGGGGTGGGGCATCGCGGGGGTGGAGCATCGTGGGGGGTGGAGCATCGTGGGGGGTGGAGCATCGCGGGGGGTGGGGCATCGCGGGGGTGGGGCATCGCGGGGGTGGAGCATCGTGGGGGGTGGAGCATCGCGGGGGGTGGAGCATCGTGGGGGGTGGAGCATCGCGGGGGGTGGAGCATCGCGGGGGGTGGAGCATCGCGGGGGGTGGGGCATCGTGGGGGGTGGAGCATCGTGGGGGGTGGAGCATCGCGGGGGGTGGAGCATCGTGGGGGGTGGAGCATCGTGGGGGGTGGAGCATCGCGGGGGGTGGGGCATCGCGGGGGTGGGGCATCGCGGGGGTGGAGCATCGTGGGGGGTGGAGCATCGTGGGGGGTGGGGCATCGTGGGGGGTGGAGCATCGCGGGGGGTGGGGCATCGCGGGGGTGGGGCATCGCGGGGGTGGAGCATCGTGGGGGGTGGAGCATCGTGGGGGGTGGAGCATCGTGGGGGGTGGAGCATCGCGGGGGGTGGGGCATCGCGGGGGTGGGGCATCGCGGGGGTGGAGCATCGTGGGGGGTGGAGCATCGTGGGGGGTGGGGCATCGTGGGGGGTGGAGCATCGCGGGGGGTGGGGCATCGCGGGGGGTGGGGCATCGTGGGGGGTGGGGCATCGTGGGGGGTGGAGCATCGCGGGGGGTGGGGCATGAAGTGTCCAAGCCATTAATGATATTGAAATCCATGCAAATGACGGTTTGCGTGGATCCACTCGCACGGGAAGCAAACATCGATATCGCCGCCGGCAACGGACCGGAACATGGGGTCGGAATCGGTCTGGGGCCAAACCTCAATTTCTGAATTACAAAGAACAAGAACAAAGAACAATACAGCACAGGAACAGGCCCTTCGACCCTCCAAGCCTGCGCCGATCACGTGTCCGATCTAGACCAACGGCCTGTATCCTTCTATACCCCGTCTGTTCATGTGCCGATCCAGATAAGTCTTAAAGGTCGCTAACGTATCTGCCTCAACCACCTCACTTGGCCGTGCATTCCAGGCCACCACCACCCTCTGTGTAAAAACCTTCCCCGCACATCTCCACTGAACCTTTCCCCCCTCACCTTGAACTTGTGCCCCCTTGTAATTGTCATTTCCGCCCTGAGAAAAAGCCTCCAACTGTTCACCCTATCTATACCCGTAATAATTTCATAAACTTCTATCAGGTCTCCCCTCAGCCTCTATCTCCCTCGGGAGAACAGTCCCAGTTTATTCAGTCTCTCCTCATAGCTAATACCCTCCAATCAGAATGATACTGGGAGGTCGGAGGCTGTGAACCTGTGAAGTGGCGGCTTGTCTATTCCTCGTGACATTCTGGGGGTGTCGAGCACCCATTGCAGGTCTTCACCCGACACGGCTCTCCTGTCCTGGTGGTTAGGCTGTTGTCACTGACCAGTGCTGCCCCCATCTCCCAGGTGGCACTGGTGACCTTGCTGGAGGATCTCCTGTCTGTCTGAGGGTAGATGCCGTGTCTCCTCCAGTATTCTTGTGGGGGCCCAGTGAATCGTGGAGTTGGCTTCTTGGCTGCCAATCCCGGCTTGGGTCACTGTCTGTGCGGAGTCTGCACGTTCTCCCCGTGTGTGCGTGGGTTTCCTCCAATGCTAAATTGCCCTTAGTGTTGGGTGGGGTTACTGCGTTATGGGGATAGGGTGGGGGCTTGGGTAGGGTGCTCTTTCCAAGAGCCGGTGCAGACTCGATGGGCCGAATGGCCTCCTTTTGCACTGTAAATTCTATGATCTATGATCCCCTGGCTTGACTGTGAACAACTGTTGTGGAACCAGCTAAATTCAGCAACCCCTGTATTGAAGTGCTCAGATAGGGCCTGGGGGGGAGGCACAGTGTTTTTCAATAGAATCCATTGAATCATAGAATTTACAGTGCAGAAGGAGGCCATTCAGCCCATCGAGTCTGCACTGGCTCTTGGAAAGAGCACCCTACCCAAGGTCAACACCTCCACCCTATCCCCATAACCCAGTAACCTCACTTCACCTTTTTGGACCCTAACGGCAATTTATCATGGCCAATCCACCCAACCTGCACATCTTTGGACTGTGGGAGGAAACCGGAGCACCCGGAGGAAACCCACACAGACACGGGGAGGATGTGCAGACTCCGCACAGACAGTGACCCAAGCCAGGAATTGAACCTGGGACCCTGGCGCTGTGAAGCAGCAGTGCTAACCACTGTGCTACCGCCGCCCACATGGAACTGCGGGTTCTGGGTTTCCGCAGGTTTCACATGGGGAAGAAGCCAGATCCAGATCGCGCAGACAAAGCCGGCAGCATCGCACCAGCTTTCTGACTGGAAATGACAATTCCGCCCAAGGACTGTGCTGGGATGTCAGGCTGGGTCCCCCATTGTCATTCAGGTGCCTCGGTCGGTGTTGGTTGCCTGGGGGGGGGGGGGGTCGAGGTGCCGAGGTCGGTGCTGGTTGTCTGGGGGGGGGGGGGTCGAGGTGCCGAGGTCGGTGCTGGTTGCCTGGGGGGGGGGGGGTCGAGGTGCCGAGGTCGGTGCTGGTTGTCTGGGGGGGGGGGGGTCGAGGTGCCGAGGTCGGTGCTGGTTGTCTGGGGGGGGTCGAGGTGTCGAGGTCGGTGCTGGTTGTCTGGGGGGGGGGGGTCGAGGTGCCGAGGTCGGTGCTGGTTGTCTGGGGGGGGGGGGGTCGAGGTGCTGAGGTCGGTGTTGGTTGTCTGGGGGGGGGGGTCGAGGTGCTGAGGTCGGTGTTGGTTGTCTGGGGGGGGGGGTCGAGGTGCTGAGGTCGGTGTTGGTTGTCTGGGGGGGGGGTCGAGATGCCGAGGTCGGTGTTGGTTGTCTGGGGGGGGGGGTTGAGATGCCGAGGTCGGGGTTGGGTTGCTGGGGGGGGGTTGAGATGCCGAGGTCGGGGTTGGGTTGCTGGGGGGGGGTCGAGGTGCCGAGGTCGGTGTTGGTTGTCTGGGGGGGGGTCGAGGTCGGTGCTGGGTTGCTGGGGGGGGGGGGTTCCTTCTTATTGACTTTGAAGATGTTTGAGACAATTGAGTGGGCATTTTAAGAGCCAATCACATTGCTGTGGTCCAGACCATGGCCGGGATTCTCCCCTACCCGGCGGGGCGGGGGGGGTTCCCGGCGGGATGGAGTGGCGGGAACCACTCCGGCGTCGGGCCGCCCCAAAGGTGCGGAGAAACCCTTTTAGGGGCCAAGCACTCACCATGAGGGGCTGGGCCGCACTGGAGTGGTTTCCGCTCCACTGGCTGGTGGGAAAGGCCTTGGCCGCCACACCAGCCGGGGCCGAAAGGACTTCGCCGGGCTCAAATCATCAGCAGCGGAGTTAAAAAGGTGACCAGAGAGGAGGTGCATACACCCTCCACCGAAAAAGACACCACGGCACAGAATGCGGAAAAGCAACAGAAGGGCCCCCAACAAAAAGAGGAGGCCCCAGCACGCCCTGACAACCCAGCCCCAGCCTCATCTGATGAGGAACACTCAATGGAAGAGGAAGAGGATGGGACGAAGAATAAAGAGCCCTGGGAAACAGTGAACAGGGACAAACGAAAGAGGAAACAAAAAAACAAACTGAAGAACCGCCCGAGGGGGAGTGGCAAAACGCGACACCTCTCAGCCGGCGCACTTAGCGCCGACACCTCCTCCGATGAGGGAAAACAAGACAAGAATCGGCCTCAAATAAAGAGGCAAAGCACCAACGTGGAACGGGAGGCACAGACTCCCCAGACCACAGACCGGGAAGAAAACAAGGTCACAGACCAACCCCCGATAGCAACGAGCAGCAACAATCCAGGTGAAGACCGGCCTGCAACCCCAACACCTACTGACTGCCACGACGAACGCCAGGGCTACACCACCCCCCCAATGCATCTGCATCAAGATCACGGGGCCAGTGCGGACCAGAACAGTTTTCTCAGCCCTGCAACTGTGCTAAAGTTTGCGAGCACCACCGGCATGCTGGGGAACATCCAACAGCTGGAACAGCCAACTGTATAGACTCTGGACTCTTGAGACTGGTAAATCTACCTTTTTATAATGGGTTTAAAAATTGCATCCATAAATGTGCGAAGCATCAAAGATACTTCGCGGTGTGTAGCCACACTTAACTATTTGGCAAATATAAAAGCTGACCTACTGTTCCTGCAGGAGTGCGGAATTCCGCACCTCAGCAACTACAGGCGCTGGTCGAGCTGGTGGTCCCACGGGCCATCCATCTGGTCAGCAGGAAACGACTGCCGCTCCTCCGGCCTGGGTATTCTGCTGCGGGGAGGCAACTTCACCGTCTCCGACGTTAAGGGGGTGGTGGGCAGGTGCCTCCTCGTAGCAGACGTGAAATACAAAAACACCCCTCTCAGACTTATTAATGTGTACGCCCCGGCCGTAAAAAGTGAGCGGCTGGCAGTCCTTCAGCAACTCCCACTGCTGTTGGCCACCTCCAAGCCGGTCATCCTGGGTGGTGACTTCAACTGCATCATCGATGCGGCTGGACGATCCAGCAGAGCCGACAGCAAACTAGACACTACGTCCAGACTCCTGATGGAAACGGTAAAAGACGCCAAGCTGCTCGACGTCAGCAGCAACCCTGCAGACGGAGCGCAGCGTAGATACACATGGTCACGGTCAGATGGGTCCGTCCGCTCCAGGATAGACTTCTGCTTTGTGTCCCGAGCTTTCACAGTCAGGTCCACCGACGTAACGCCGGTGTTCTTCTCTGACCACTGCCTCCTACTGGCCGACTGCCACCTGCAGGAAGACCAGGGGGTAGGCAGGGGGACATGGAAGCTAAATGTAAAACTGCTGACCCCTGAGAACATCGAGGAACCCAGGAGGGATTACAAAGGTGAACCGTGAAACCCCTCTTTGAGGCCCCACATCTCTGGTGGGAAGCAATCAAGGGGAATATCAAGAGGTTTTTCATCCTCAAGGGCGTTCAAAAGGTGAGAGAGAGACGAGGGGTCATGTCCAGGCTCCAGAAAAGTATGCAGAATTTGCTCCAGCTGCAGTCGATGGGGGTGGATGTCAAGGAGGATCCCCAAGAGGTGAAGAGCCAGCAAGCCTCGCTCTACACCTCGGAGGCCTCCAAGGTTATCTTCCGTTCCAGAGTCCGCTCCGTGGAGCAGGACGAAAAGTGCTCACGCTTCTTCTTCCAAAAGGTACACAGAGAGACCTCTGTGATCAGCAGCCTGAAGGAAGAAGATGGCTCTGTAAAGTCATCGCAGTCTGACATCCTGAGGATCAGCCAATCCTTTTATGCCAGACTGTATGACCTGAAGGCAACAGATAGCACTGTTTCCCAGACTTTCCTGTCGACTATCACGGAGGTCATAGGCGACAGCGAGCTGGAAAACCTGGACAAACCACTAACTCTGGACGAGTTGACAAAGGCCGCCAAGTCCTTCGAGACGAGTAAAACTCCCGGAAGCGATGGCTTACCGGTTGAGTTGTATTCGGCTCTGTGGGACTGGATGGGCCCAGACCTGCTGGAAGTGTACGAGAGTATGCTTCTGGAAGGCAGCATGTCAGAGTCCATGAGGAAAGGCATCATCACCCTCATCTACAAGCAGAAGGGGGAAAGGGAAGAAATTCGAAATTGGCGACCCATTTCACTGTTGAATGTGGACTACAAAATTCTAGCCAAGGTCATCGCCAATCGGGTCAGGTCTGCTCTGGAGTCGGTGATCCACCCTGACCAGACCTGTGCTGTACCCGGCAGGAAGATCTCTGATAGCCTCGCGCTACTCAGGGATACGATCGCCTACGTGCAGGACAGGGGGGTGGACACTTGCCTCATCAGCCTTGACCAGGAGGCTTTTGACAGAATATCGCACACCTACATGATGGATGTGCTCTCCAAAATGGGGTTTGGGGAGGGAATTCACAATTGGATCAAACTGCTCTACACAAACATCTACAGCGCAGTCTCAATCAATGGGTGGGAATCAGAAAAGATCCAGATCAAATCCGGAGTCAGGCAGGGCTGCCCTCTCTCCTCGGCCCTGTTTGTGTGCTGCATAGAACCTTTTGCCGAGTCCATCAGGAAGGATCCGGGTATAAGAGGAGTGACGATCCCAGGCAGTGGAGGCATGCAAGTCAAGGCCTCCCTGTACATAGACGACGTCACCGTCTTCTGCTCGGATCCTGCGTCTGTACGCAGGCTCTTGACCACCTGCGACCAGTTTGAACTGGCCTCGGGAGCCAAGGTAAACCGTGGCAAGAGCGAGGCCATGTTCTTTGGGAACTGGGCCGACCGGTCCTTTGTCCCCTTCACTGTCAGGTCAGATTACCTCAAGGTGCTGGGGATATGGTTCGGAGCTGCTGGGGCGTGCACCAAAAACTGGGAGGAGCGCATAGGAAAAGTAAGACAGAAACTGGGCTGGTGGGAGCAACGCTCCCTCTCCATTGCGGGCAAAACCCTGGTCATCAGCTGTGAGGTACTCTCGGTGCTACTGCACGTGGCGAAGGTCTGGCCCATAACCCGACCCTACGCCACAGCAGTCACCCGAGCCATCTTCAAATTCATCTGGAGATCCAAGATGGACCGTGTCCGAAGGGACACCATGTACAAACCTCTGGAGAAGGGAGGGCGGAACGTACCCAACGCCTCCCTCATCCTGTTGGCCACCTTTGTGTCCAGCTGCATCAAGCTGTGCGTGGACCCCCAGTATGCAAACACCAAGTGTCACTACATACTGAGGTTCTACCTGTCCCCGGTGTTGCGAAGGATGGGCCTGGCCTCATTGCCGCGGAACCCTCCAAGTAGTTGGACCGTACCGTACCACCTGTCCTTCGTGGAAAAGTTTTTGAAGGAAAACACCTTTGACCACATGGCAATGAAGCAGTGGTCAGCACGTAATGTCCTCGAGGCCCTCAGGGAAAAGGAGACCGTGGAGGACGTGGGATGGTTCCCTGAACAGACTGCCAGAGTCATCTGGCAGAACGCCTCATCACCAGAACTTTCAAACAAGCACCAAGACCTAGCTTGGCTGGTGGTGAGAAGGGCCCTCCCTGTCAGATTCTTCATGCACACCCGAAGGCTCTGCACCAATGCACGCTGCCCTCGGAGTGGCTGTGGGGGAAATGAGACGGTCACACACCTCCTTGTGGAATGTGCCTTTGCAAAGAAGGTCTGTAGAGAGATGCAGTGGTATTTGTCAAGGTTCATCCCGAGCAGCTCTGTGACACAGGACTCTGTGCTCTACAGACTGTTTCCAGGGACACACACCGAGACAAACATCAACTGCTGCTGGAAGGTCATCAACTCGGTAAAAGACGCTCTTTGGTCTGCCCGAAACTTGCTGATCTTCCAGTGCAAAGAATTGCCCTCGACCGAGTGTTGCAGACTGGCACATTCCAAGGTCCAGGACTACGTGCTGAGGGACGCACTCAAGCTCGGGGCAGCTGCCGCCAAGGCGCAATGGGGAAAGACCACTGTGTAAGGTCTTTCCAGCAAATGTACACCGAGGGGCGGGTAACAGTGTAAACCCCCCTCGGTCTGGGCAACCAACACTCCAATGTACAAAAACAAACATGGCAATGTAAATATTTAAGAAGGAATTGTAATGTAAAGAGTGATATGTGTACGACAATATCAAAATTGAATGAAACAAAGTCAAGGCAACATGTAACCCTGCCGGAAATGTACAGTCAAGAAAATTTGAAATGTTTCTGTAATGCTTATGATAAATTTTTATGAATAAAGTATATTTTTTTGAAATATGCGTATGCACGGGAGCGTTAGCGGCCGCTGACGTCATCCCCGCGCATGCGCAGGGGGTGTGTCTCTTACGCTTCGACCATCGCGGAGGCTGTCGCCGAGGCGGAGGGAAAAGCGTGCCCCCACGGCACAGGCCCGCCCGCGGGTCGGTGGGCCCCGTTCGCGGGCCAGGCCACCGTGGGGGCAGCCCCCGGGGCCAGATCACCCCGTGCCCCCCCCAGGACCCCGGAGCCTGCCCGCGCTGCCTTGTCCCGCCGGTAAGAGAGGTGGTTTCATTCTCGCCGGTGGGACCAGCGTTACAGCAGCGGGACATCGGCCCATCGCGGGCCGGAGAATCGCAGGGGGGGCATGCTGACCGGCGCGGCGCGATTCCTGCCCCCGCCGAATATCTGGTGCTGGAGAATTCTGCAATCGGTGGGGGTGGGATTCACGCCATCCCCCGGCGATTCTCCGACCCGGCGGGGGATGGAGAATCCCGCCCCATGTCAGCACACCTGGAGTGAACCAGGTGTTTTTTTAAACAACAATTGACACCATTAGACTTTTAATTCCAGATTTCTGTTGAATTCTGTCGTGATGGTCTTTGAACCAAGGATCATTCCCCTCTATCCCTGGATTATCAGTTCAGGGATGATAACATTACGTTAACACCCCCCCCCCCCCCCCCTTTAACCTGATGCCTGTTTTGTCTATTTCTATGTTTAATGTCCAGAATGTGCAGTTACATTTTCTAACTCTGCCATGGTGGGAGAATTGTGCCCCATTCACCATTCACAACCTATTGGAATATGGCGCGGGATTCTCCAACCCCCTGCCAGGCCGGGGGCTGGCGTGAATCCTGCCCCCGCCGGTTGCCGAATTCTCCGGCACCAGATATTCGGCGGGGGCAGGAATTGCGCTGCTCCGGTTGGCGGCCCCCCCCCCCCCCCCCTGCGATTCTCCGGCCCGGATGGGCCGAAGTCCCGCTGCTAGAATGCCTGTCCCGCCGGCGTGGATTAAACCACCACTCTTACCGGCAGGACAAGGCGGCACGGGCGGGCTCCGGGGTCCTGGGGGGAGCGCGGGGCGATCTGGCCCCGGGGGGGGCCCCCACGGTGGCCTGGCCCGCGATTGGGGCCCACCGATCCGCGGGCGGGCCTGTGCCGTGGGGGCACTCTTTTCCTTCCACCTTCGCCACGGTCTCCACCATGGTGGAGGCGGAAGAGACCCCTCCACTGCGCATGCGCGGGGATGCCGTGAGAGGCCACTGACGCTCCCGCGCATGCGCCGCCCGGAAATGTCATTTCCGCGCCAGCTGGCGGGGCACCAAATGCCTTTCCCGCCAGCTGGCGGGGTGGAAATCAGTCCAGCGCGGGCCTAGCCCCTCGAGGTTGGGGCTCGGCCCCCCAAGATGCGGAGTATTCCGCTCCTTTGGGGCGGCGCGATGCCCGACTGATTTGCGCCGTTTTGGGCGCCAGTCGGCGGACATCGCGCCGATACCGGAGAATTTCACCCCTGGTCTTACTGGGTTATTAATATACAAATCAGCTACAGCTTTGTTCCCATTGCAGTTAGGCACTGCAGTAAACATGATTATTCGTATCTGTGTCAAACCGGGCTGCACAATAATATTTACTAATGAATAGAATTGAAGTATCTCATTATTACTGAGTTCGGATCCGCACTGGGAGTGTGTTTTTCCCGTCAACTACAGTGTTAGTTCAAAGTAAGGATTCCAATCAGCAAAGATCAAGCGCAAAGACTTTTACAGACTTGCATTAGATTCATGTTAAATTGGTTAATCCCAGAGTGCAAATAGCAGACACAGGAAAGAATCTGATTGCATCATCAGAATGTCTGTCGTACACTGCACAAGTTCTTTCAGCTGTAATAAATAATTCAGAACCTTCACAAAGTAAATCTACGTAATGTATTTTTCAACATTAATCAACTTTCAAGGTTTCATGTATTTAAAGGATGGAAATACCAATCGACAGAGCAAAGGAAATCGATGTGAAAGACATGGAATAGTGATTACATCATCAGAAACGACTTTCGAGGCAACATTGCAGCAGCTTAAACCACAGCAACGAACAATAAATGTGAGAAACGAGCTTCACTTTTTAATGATCCAACAACTTCCTATTGATTTGTCATTTGGGGATCTCACTGGGTAAAAATGTTGTGACCTTGACAATTGTTGGAAAAAAACCTCACAATTGATGCCTGTGTTCCGGAGGATTTCTGACAGCAAATCACAGGAGCCCCAGCTCCAGGAGAGGATCGGTTATTCAAGATTCAACCATGGAGAGCACTTTGGAGACACCCTCCCCCAGCACCCTCCCCAGCACCCTCTCCAGCACCCTCACACAGCACCCTCCCAGCACCCTCCCCAGCGCCCTCCCCAGCACACTCCCCTAACCCAGCACCCTCCCCTAACTCGTGCACCCTCCCCAGCACCCTCTCCTAACCCAGCACCCTCTCCTAACCCAGCACCCGTTCCTAACCCAGCACCCTCCCCAGCACCCTCCCCAGCACCCTCCCCAGCACCCTCCCCTAACCCAGCACCCTCCCCTAACTCGTGCACCCTCCACAGCACACTCCCCTAACCCAGCACCCTCTCCTAACCCAGCACCCGTTTCTAACCCAGCACCCTCCCCAGCACCCTGCCCTAACCCAGCACCCTCCCCAGCACCCTGCCATAACCCAGCACCCTCCCCAGCACCCTGCCCTAACCCAGCACCCTCCCCAGCACCCTCCCATAACCCAGCACCCTCCCCAGCACCCTCCCCAGCACCCTGCCCTAACCCAGCACCCTCCCCAGCACCCTCCCCAGCACCCTCTCCTAACCCAGCACCCTCCCCAGCACCCTCACCCAGCACCCTCCCCAGCACCCTCCCCTAACCGAGCACCCTCCCCAGCACCCTCTCCTAACCCAGCACCCTCCCCTAACCGAGCACCCTCCCCAGCACCCTCTCCTAACCCAGCACCCTCTCCTAACCCAGCACCCTCCCCAGCACCCTCCCCAGCACCCTCTCCTAACCCAGCACCCTCCCCAGCACCCTCACCCAGCACCCTCCCCAGCACCCTCCCCTAACCGAGCACCCTCCCCAGCACCCTCTCCTAACCCAGCACCCTCCCCTAACCCAGCACCCTCTCCTAACCCAGCACCCTCCCCTAACCCAGCACCCTCTCCTAACCCAGCACCCTCCCCTAACCCAGCACCCTCTCCTAACCCAGCACCCTCCCCAGCACCCTCCCCATCCCAGCACCCTCTCCAAACCCAGCACCCTCCCCTAACCCAGCACCGTCCCCAGCACCCTCCCCAGCACCCTCCCCATCCCAGCACCCTCTCCAAACCCAGCACCCTCCCCTAACCCAGCACCCTCCCCAGCACCCTCCCCAGCACCCTGCCCTAACCCAGCACCCTCCCCAGCACCCTCCCCAGCACCCTCTCCTAACCCAGCACCCTCCCCAGCACCCTCACCCAGCACCCTCCCCAGCACCCTCCCCTAACCGAGCACCCTCCCCAGCACCCTCTCCTAACCCAGCACCCTCCCCTAACCGAGCACCCTCCCCAGCACCCTCTCCTAACCCAGCACCCTCCCCTAACCCAGCACCCTCTCCTAACCCAGCACCCTCTCCTAACCCAGCACCCTCCCCAGCACCCTCCCCATCCCAGCACCCTCTCCTAACCCAGCACCCTCCCCTAACCCAGCACCGTCCCCAGCACCCTCCCCAGCACCCTCCCCAGCACCCTCCCCTAACCCAGCACCCTCTCCTAACCCAGCACCCTCCCCAGCACCCTCCCCTAACCCAGCACCCTCCCCTAACCCAGCACCCTCCCCAGCACCCTCCCCAGCACCCTCCCCTAACCCAGCACCCTCCCCTAACCCAGCACCCTCTCCTAACTCATCACCCTCCCCTAACCCAGCACCCTCCCCAGCACCCTGCCCTAACCCAGCACCCTCCCCAAGCACCCTGCCCAGCACCCTCCACAGCACCCTCCCAAGCACCCTCCCCAGCTCCCTCCCCTAACCCAGCACCCTCTCCTAACCCAGCACCCTCCCCTAACCCAGCACCCTCCCCAGCACCCTCACCCAGCACCGTCCACAGCACCCACCCCCAGCACCTTCCCCAGCACCCTCTCCTAACCCAGCACCCTCCCCTAACCCAGCACCCTCCCCAGCACCCTCACCCAGCACCGTCCACAGCACCCTCCCCCAGCACCCTCCCCAGCACCCTCTCCTAACCCAGCACCCTCCTCTAACCCAGCACCCTCCACAGCACCCTCCCCTAACCCAGAACCCTCCCCTAACCCAGCACCCCCCCAGCACCCTGCCCTAACCCAGCACCCTCCCATCACCCAGCACCCTCCCCAACACCCTCCCCAGCACCCTGCCCTAACCCAGCACCCTCCCCAGCACCCTCTCATAACCCAGCACCCTCTCCTAACCCAGCACCCTCCTCTAACCCAGCACCCTCCACAGCACCCTCCCCTAACCCAGAACCCTCCCCTAACCCAGCACCCTCCCCAGCACCCTCCCCTAACCCAGCACCCCCCCAGCACCCTGCCCTAACCCAGCACCCTCCCATCACCCAGCACCCTCCCCAACACCCTCCCCAGCACCCTCCCCTAACCCAGCACCCTCCCCAGCACCCTCTCATAACCCAGCACCCTCTCCTAACCCAGCACCCTCTCCTAACCCAGCACCCTCCCCTAACCCAGCACCCACCCCAGCACCTCCCCAGCACTCTCCCCAGCACCCTCTCCTAACCCAGCACCCTCCCCAGCACCCTCCCCAGCACTCTCCCCAGCACCCTCCCCTAACCCAGCACCCTCCCCTAACCCAGCACCCTCCCCTAACCCAGAACCCTCCCCTAACCCAGCACCCTCCCCAGCACCCTCCCCAGCACCCAGCACCTTCCCCAGCACCCTCCCCTAACCCGGCACCCACCCCAGCACCCTCCCCAGCACTCTGCCCTAACCCAGCCTCCTCCCCAGCACCCTCCCCAGCACCCTCTCCTAACCCAGCACCCTCCCCTAACCCAGCACCCTCCCCTAACCCAGCACCCTCCCCTAACCCAGCACCCTCACCAGCACCCTCACCCAGCACCCTCCCCAGCACCCTCTCCTAACCCAGCACCCTCCCCTAACCCAGCACCCTCCCCTAACCCAGCACCCTCCCCTAACCCAGCACCCTCCCCTAACCCAGCACCCTCCCCTAACCCAGCACCCTCCCCTAACCCAGCACACTCCCCTAACCCAGCACCCTCCCAGCACTCTCCCCAGCACCCTCTCCTAACCCAGCACCCTCCCCTAACCCAGCACCCTCCCCTAACCCAGCACACTCCCCTAACCCAGCACCCTCCCAGCACTCTCCCCAGCACACTCCCCTAACCCAGCACCCTCTCCTAACCCAGCACCCGTTCCTAACCCAGAACCCTCCCCAGCACCCTGCCCTAACCCAGCACCCTCCCCAGCACCCTGCCCTAAACCAGCACCCTCCCCAGCACCCTGCCCTAACCCAGCACCCTCCCCAGCACCCTGCCCTAAACCAGCACCCTCCCCAGCACCCTCCTATAACCCAGCACCCTCCCCAGCACCCTCCCCAGCACCCTGCCCTAACCCAGAACCCTCCCCAGCACCCTGCCCTAACCCAGCACCCTCCCCAGCACCCTGCCCTAACCCAGCACCCTCCCCAGCACCCTGCCCTAACCCAGCACCCTCCCCAGCACCCTGCCCTAACCCAGCACCCTCCTCTACTACATCACTCACTCCTGAAGCAACACTCTTATCAAGTCCCAGATCGTCGCTGTTAATCGTACACAGAACATTATTTAATTTCCAATCTTGATTAGAAACGCAGAAAATAGGAGCAGGAGGAGGCCGTTCGGCCCTTCGAGCCTGCTCTGCCATTCGTTATGATCGTGGCTGATCATCCAACACAATAGCCTAATCCCGCTTTCCCCCATATCCTTTGATCCCCTTCACCCTAAGAGCTACATCTAACTGCTTCTTTTTTTAGCATCAACTACTTCCTGTGGTAATGAATTCCACAGGCTCACCACTCTTTGTGAAGAATTGTCTCCTTATCTCTGTCCGAAATAGTTTACCCAGAATCCTCAGGCTGTGACCCCTGGGGCGAAATTCTCCGGAAACGGCGCGATGTCCGCTGACTGGCGCCCAAAACGGCGCCAATCAGACGGGCATCGCGCCGCCCCAAAGGTGCAGAACGCTCCGCATCTTTGGGGGCCGAGCCCCAACATTGAGGGGCTAGGCCGACGCCGGAGGAATTTCTGCCCCGCCAGCTGCCGCGGAAATGACATCCCCCGGCGGCGCATGCGCGGGAGCGTCAGCGGTCGCTGACCATTTCCCACGCATGCGCAGTGGAGGGAGTCTCTTCCGCCTCCGCCATGGTGGAGACCGTGGCGGAGACGGAAGAGAAAGAGTGCCCCCGCGGCACAGGCCCCCTGGGGTCAGATCGCCCCGCGCCCCCCCCCAGGACCCCGGAGCCCTCCCACGCCGCCTTGTCCCGCCGGTAAGGTAGGTGATTTAATTTAACCCGGCGGGACAGCCAATTTATCGGCGGGACTTCGGCCCATCCGGGCCGGAGAATCGAGCGGGGGGGCCCGCCAACCGGCGAGGCGCGATTCCCGCCCCCGCCGAATATCCGGTACCGGAGACTTCGGCAACCGGCGGGGGCGGGATTCACGGCAGCCCCCGGCGATTCTCCGACCCGGCGGGGGTTCGGAGAATGTCGCCCCTGGTTCTGGACACACCCATCATTGGTAACGTCTTCCCTGCATCTACCCTGTCCAGTCCTGTTAGAATTTTATAGTCTCTATGAGATCCCCCCTCATTCTTCTGAACTCCAGCGAGAACAATCCCAACCTAGTCAATCTCTCCTCATATGACAGTCCCGCCATCCCTGGAATCAGTCTGGTAAACCTTCGCTGCTCTCCCTCGAGAGCAAGAACATCCTTCCTCAGAGAAGGAGACCAAACCTGCACACAATACTCCAGGTGTGGCCTCACCAAGGTCCTGGATAATTGCAGCAACACATCCCTGCTTCTATACTCGAAACCTCTCGCAATGAAGGCCAACATACCATTAGCCTTCTTTACCGCCTGCTGCACCTGCATGCTTACCTTCAGCGACTGGTGCACAAGGACACCCAGATCCCGCTGCACATTCCCCTCTCCCAATTTAAGGCCATTCAGACTTGCCTTCTTATTTTAGTTCCCAGGGATAACCTCGCATTTCTCCAAATTATACTGCATCTGCCATTGATTTGCCCACTCGCTCAACTTGTCCAAATCACACTGAAGGGTCTCTGCATCCTCCTCACAGCTCACCCTCCCACACAACATAGGTTTATTATTAAACCTTCTGCGAAAATATGTATATTGTACGGTAAATGAAGGGCTAACAATGCATCCAACCACTAGATGGTGATCAAGAGCATTCATGTGGATCATGTGATCCCCTTGATTTGAAGAGTAGGTGATTAAGCGGGATAGATAACCGGATAGGATAGTCATGTTTTCAGAAGCTGTATCGATGGAATCATAGTCTTAGTGTATTTGTAATATTTATATC
Organism: Scyliorhinus torazame; assembly: GCF_047496885.1. Lineage (NCBI taxonomy): Eukaryota > Metazoa > Chordata > Chondrichthyes > Carcharhiniformes > Scyliorhinidae > Scyliorhinus > Scyliorhinus torazame. Next base: position 1,810,836 of record NC_092709.1, read on the forward strand.
TTAGTTGGCAATTTGAATCTATTTCAGTTAATAAATCGGCTTAGTTCAACCACAGCTTGATGTTCTTTGTGAGACACGACACTTCGAAGCCATCCTCACCCAGAGAGCAAAAAACATCAATCCTTCGCCCAGAAACAAGACTTGTCATCTGCTCTGGACACCGTGTCTGCCTGTCTAACAGTAAACAAACAGGGCCTTCCTGGAGGCATCTTTGCTGATCTCAGAGCCCAGGGGTGGGTAAGGTTCACTGGGGTATAAACATGTGACTGGCATGTGATGTGATTTCACTCTCATTCAGCTTTTATTCCATCTATTCCTTTCCCCGATCATTATGAATTGATGGTATTGTCCCATGCAGCCAGAGTTCAGAATACTGACAGGAAACTGCTACAGGTTCCAAAAAAACACTCAGCTTGCAAATGATTCAATATTTTTCAAAACTAACTGTTCTTTGTCACATCAATGTCTTCCCATTAATCGCTTCTTTATTCGGCTCTTTTACTTTATCGTGTTTCTGGTTCTTCCCATCCTCCTCCATGGACCCAGCCTCTGGCTTCCATAGAATCCCCACAGTGCAGAAAGGAGGCCATTCGGCCCATCGAGTCTTCACTGACTCTCCAAAGAAACCCCACCTAGGCCCACTACCAGCCCTATCTCGGTAACCCTGCACATTTATCACGGCCAATCCACCTAATCCGCACATCTTTGGACTGTGGGAGGAAACCGGAGCACCCGGAGGAAACCCACGCAGACACAGGGAGAACGTGCAAACTCCCCACAGACAGTCACCCGAGGCCGGAATCAAACCCGGGTCCCTTGTGCTGTGAGGTAGCAGTGATAACCACTGTGCCACCGTGCCACGCTCTATGTTTGTGTATCTGTTCTATATGTCTGTCTGTTCTGCTAGCTGCATCTGTCTACTATCTCTCTGCCTCATCTGATCATATCCTGATATGCTCCTGTGTCGTGCTATCGCTGTATATCTGTCTACTTTGTCTGCCTGTGTCTCTAACTCTCTGTCTATTCACCTAACCTTTATTTCTCTGCTGCAGTTTATTTGTTCCAATCTCACAATTAATTCTCTGCTTTTCTGCTTTATTTACGTCTCCACTGGATATCCGGCACTGTCCTGGTTCCACTCTTATCTATCTAACCGCAGTCAGAGTGTCATCTGCAATGGCTTCTCTCCCAATCCCCACACTATTATTGACCACTGATATCCCCCAAGGATCTATTTTTGCCCCTCTCTTATTTCTCATCTGCCCCTCATTGACATCATTTGAAAACACAGCATCGATTTCCACATGCTGGAACACCTTGCTCCACTTTTAGAAATGGCACTTTTCAGAATGTTATAGAACAGAATGTCCAGGGAACAAGGTCCAATTTATTCACCTTCTTGTCGTAGGACAACCCCTCATCCCAGGGCCCAATTTGGTCAGCTTTTGCTGGACTGCTTCCGAGGCAAGTATATCCCTCCTTAAATATGGAGAGGAAAATTGTGCACAATGGTCCAGGTCTGGACCTACACAATTGTGACAAAATGTATTTATTCATGTACTCCAGTGCCTCTTGCAATAAAGGCCAACATACCATATGGGGTGAGATTCTCCGACCTCTCAGCGTGTGCTTCTCGGCAGCAGGAGGCAGCGCACCGTTCACTGCCCGCGGGTTCCCACAAACAACAACATTTACAAGTTTCATGTCTTTTAATAAATGTTCTGCTGTTCCATTCTCACAACCAAAGTGAGTAACCTCACACTTAGCCACATATGTCTTTGCAGCTTCTTTGTGTTCTCCTCACAGCTTGCAGTCCCACCTAGCTTTGTATCATTACCAAACCGAGATATATAACTCTCAGTCTTCTCACCTAAATCACTGATATCGATGGTAAACAGCTGAGGCCCCAGCACTGACCCTTCCAACATTCCACTAGCCACAGCCTGCCAACTTGAAAATACCCAATTTATCCTTAACCTTTGCTTTCTGCCAATAACAAATCCGCTATTCGGCTAATATATTATCCTCAACTTCATATTATGCTGTGAAATTCAAATATATACATCTACTGGTTCCTACTATTCTCCATGGATTGCCACCGTGTCATGGTAGAGTTGTGATGGATGTAGGGATTTCAGAGGTATTATATTGTATTTAATGCAGTAAGGGTTAAAAGCCGGAGTTACTGTGTGACTGCTGCAGGCATGTTTTTAAAAGAAATTCTAGTTTGAAAAACAATTACGTTTTGGAGCCAGAGTTGCAATTGAGGGGGTTGCCTGTGGAGTTTATTAGATTTCACCTTGGTAAGATGATGTATTACTGGGAGGACCCAATTATCAGCCATTTTGCAGAAGAGCAGTGTTCATAGAATCATAGAATTTACAATGCAGAAGGAGGCCATTCTGCCCATCGAGTCTGCACCAGCCCTTGGAAAGAACACCCCACTCAAGCACACGCCTCCTCCACCCCATCCCCTTAACCCAGTAACCCCAATTAAACTTTTTGGACATGAAGGGCAATTTATCCACCTAACCTGCACATCTTTGGACTGTGGGAGGAAACCGGAGCACCCGGAAGGAAACCCACGCAGACATGGGGAGAACATGCAGACTCCACACAGACAGTGTACCAGCCTCCCCGAACAGGCGCCGGAATGTGGCGACTAGGGAACTTTCACAGTAACTTCATTTGAAGACTACTTGTGACAATAAGCGATTTTCATTTCATTTTCAGTGAGTGACCCAAGCCGGGAATCGAACCTGGGACCCTGGAGCTGTGAAGCAACAGTGCTACCCACTGTGTCACCGTGCTGCTCTTGTGTCACTGTGCTGCCCCTGTTAGTTGAGAGTTGTTGCCAATTCTGGAATTTGAAACAAAAATAGAAAATAAACAAAGAACAAAGAAATGTACAGCACAGGAACAGGCCCTTCGGCCCTCCAAGCCCGTGCCGACCATACTGCCCGACTAAACTACAATCTTCTACACTTCCTGGGTCCGTATCCTTCTATTCCCATCCTATTCATATATTTGTCAAGATGCCCCTTAAATGTCCCTATCGTCCCTGCTTCCACTACCTCCTCCGGTAGCGAGTTCCAGGTACCCACTACCCTCTGTGTAAAAAACTTGCCTCGTACATCTACTCTAAACCTTGCCCCTCTCACCTTAAACCTATGCCCCCTAGTAATTGACCCCTCTACCCTGGGGAAAAGCCTCTGACTATCAACTCTGTCTATGCCCCTCATAATTTTGTAGACCTCTATCAGGCCGCCCCTCAACCTCCTTCGTTCCAGTGAGAACAAACCGAGTTTATTCAACCGCTCCTCATAGCTTATGCCCTCCATACCAGGCAACATTCTGGTAAATCTCTTCTGCACCCTCTCTAAAGCCTCCACATCCTTCTGGTAGTGTGGCGACCAGAATTGAACACTATACTCCAAGTGTGGCCTAACTAAGGTTCTATTCAGCTGCAACATGACTTGCCAATTCTTATACTCAATGCCCCGGCCAATGAAGGCAAGCATGCCGTATGCCTTCTTGACTACCTTCTCCACCTGTGTTGCCCCTTTCAATGACCTGTGGACCTGTACTCCTAGATCTCTTTGACTTTCAATACTCTTGAGGGTTCTACCATTCACTGTATATTCCCTACCTGCATTAGACCTTCCAAAATGCATTACCTCACATTTGTCCAGATTAAACTCCATCTGCCATCTCTCCGCCCAAGTCTCCAGACAATCTAAATCCTGCTGTATCCTCTGACAGTCCTCATCGCTATCCGCAATTCCACCAACCTTTGTGTCGTCTGCAAACTTACTAATCAGACCAGTTACATTTTCCTCCAAATCATTTATATATACTACAAACAGCAAAGGTCCCAACACTGATCCCTGTGGAACACCACTGGTCACAGCCCTCCAATTAGAAAAGCATCCCTCCATTGCTACCCTCTGCCTTCTATGGCCTAGCCAGTTCTGTATCCACCTTGCCAGTTCACCCCTGATCCCGTGTGACTTCACCTTTTGTACTAGTCTACCATGAGGGACCTTGTCAAAGGCCTTACTGAAGTCCATATAGACAACATCTACTGCCCTACCTGCATCAATCATCTTAGTGACCTCCTCGAAAAACTCGAGCAAGTTAGCGAGACACGACCTCCCCTTCACAAAACCGTGCTGCCTCTCACTAATACGTCCATTTGCTTCCAAATGGGAGTAGATCCTGTCTCGAAGAATTCTCTCCAGTAATTTCCCTACCACTGAAGTAAGGCTCACCGGCCTGTAGTTCCCGGGATTATCCTTGCTACCCTTCTTAAACAGAGGAACAACATTGGCTATTCTCCAGTCCTCCGGGACATCCCCTGAAGACTGAACAATCTCAGCAGGTCTGACAGCATCTGTGGAGAGAGAGGGAGCGAACGTTTCGAATCTGGATGGCTCTTTGTTAAAGCTGGAGAGAACTGGAAATTGGGTCAGATTTATAGTGTAGTGAGGAAGGGGGGGGGGGGGGAGTGGTGGGGTTGGATAGGGGCCAGTGATAGGTGGAGATAGACAAAGATGTCGAGGACAGAAGACAGAAGGAATGTAAATGGGAGTGATTAAGGCTAAGAGGGAGCTGATAGTGGCACATAAAGAGATTAGAATGAGTGAATAGCAGAACAAAGGTGATCAGTGTATTAAAGCCCCACTGCTCCATGCCCCCCCCCCCACCCCGCAGTATAAATCTTCGGAAACTGGAACTACAAAGAGGACATCAATGGAAAATATTGGAGTTAAAGGCAGCAGCTGAGGAAAGTCTAGAGGAAGGAGAAACACTTGCTGTTCAAAACCTTTGTAGGGATATGTTAAATATATTCAAGAGGTGTCAATGTTTGATGAGAAAGATGTGGAAGTCTTTTTTTAATCTCATTTGAGAAAGTAGCTAAGCAATTGAATTGGCCAAAGACCTTAAGGGGAATAATAAGACCTAATGGGTTTGCATCGTTATCAGAGAAGGTATTTGGGGATTATGATGAGGTGACGAAAACTACATGAAGTGCATCTGAACTAGTGCCAAAGGTCTACAGACAGATGTTTAGAAATCTGTGATGATTGGAAGATTTTAAGGAACATTGGATTATACTTAGATTGGGCAATGTGAGGGTTTAAAGCATTGGGATAGAATGTGTTTTATTGCAGCGTTCATGTCTTTTAAAAAGGAGAGTTCTGTCCTGCAGAGCTTGGGTAGTTTTAGCAGCCAGCATGTGAAATTGACCAATGAATGTGTTTTTCAGTCTGGGTCAGTGCCTAGTGGTTTGTCTTTGGAATTTCCTGGGGAGTTAGTGGGCGCGATTCTCCGCTCCCGCGGCTAAGTGCCCACGCCGTCGTGAACGCCGTCAAGGTTCATGACGGCGCGAAACGGCCCCGATCTCGACCGATTCAGGGCCTTTTGGGCTAGGATCGGGGCCACGTGAAACTCGGGGGGCGTGTCGCTAAAGTAGCGTCGTCAGCGCGCCGGGCATTGGCGCCGCATAAAAGCGGTGCCGCCTCATCCACCGCTAACTGGCGTCACTCGCGCATGCGTGGTTGGCGTCCTCCCCAAGGCCGCCCCAAAAGATATTGGATGGATCGTGCGGGGCGCGGAGGAAAGGAGGTCCTCCTTCAGAGAGGCCGGCCCGCCGATCGGTGGGCACCGATCGCGGGCCAGACCCCTTTTGAGTCCTACCCCAGTGAAAGAACCCCCCTCGCCCCCCCCCACAGGCCGCCCCCCTAGCGTTCCCGCGCTGTTCCCGCTGGCAGCGAACAGGTGTGGATGGCTCCGGCGGGAAGAAGTCATTTTGGGCAGGCCGCTCGGCCCATCCGGCTGGAGAATAGCGGGTGTAGTGGAGAATCGCCATTTTGGGTGTCCCGGCGATTCTCTGGCCTGCGCCGCGCAGAACTCGACGGGGCCGTTCTCGCCGCTTGGGCGTCGGACCAGCGTCGCGGGGAAAATGGTGTGCCAGGCGATTCTCCAAACCGGCACGGGAGCGGAGAATCGCGCCCATTGTGCTTTTGCAACCTGCAGAGAGATTTGTTTTTTGTAGTTTGGGGAGATGAGATTCACCACTCCCACGCCGGTTGGGAGAATCGCCTGGGCCGCCAAAATTTCCCAGGACGCCGGTCCGATGCCCTCCCGCGATTCTCCCAAGCGGCGGGAACGGCCCGGTCGAGTTCCGTGGGCCGCAGGCCGGAGAATTGCCAGAAACACCCAAAATGGCGATTCTCCGGCACCCCCGCGATTCTCAGGCCCGGATGGGCCGAGCGGCCAGGCCAGAACGGCGGGTTTCCCCCGGCGCCGTCCACACCTGGTCGCTGCAGTCGTGGGCGGTGCGTGAACACTGGGGGGGCGGCCTGTGGGGGGGCGAGGGGGGATCCTGCACCGGGGGGGACCTCAAATGTGGGGTGGCCCAACGATCGGTGCCCACCGATCGTCGGGCCGTCCTCTCTGAAGGAGGACCTCCTTCCTTCCGCGGCCCCGCAAGATCCGTCCCCCATCTTCTTGCGGGGCGGACATAGAGAGGACGGCAACCGCGCATGCGCGGGTGACGTCCGTTATGCGGCGCCGGCCGCGTCATCTATGCGGCGCCGCTTTTACGCGGGCGACAAGGCCTGGCGCGTGTAGATGACGCGGCCCCGATCCTGGCCCATTGTCAGGGCCTGAATCGGTCGGGATCGGGGCCGTATCGCGCCGTCGTGAACCTCAACGGCGTTCACAACGGCGCGGCCACTTCGGCGCGGGAGTGGAGAATCCCGCCCGAGGTCATTACTGGGTGGAGCCAAGGAATGCAGAGAAACATTTTGAGAAGCTGTGGAGAGAGACAGGAGAAAAGGTTTTTGGAAGTCTGATTTGGCTACCCTTGTGTTTTTTAATCACAGATAAAAAGACAGTTTTCTTTCCCAGTAGGATAGGAAAAAAAAAGCAATAATATTTTAAAAGCGAGTGGCACGGGAGCATAGTGGTTGGCACTGCTGCCGCTCACCGCCCAGGACTTGGGTTCAATCCCAATCCCGCATCACTGTCCGTGTGGAACAAAGAACAAAGAACAAAGAAAAGTACAGCACAGGAACAGGCCCTTCGGCCCTCCAAGCCCGTGCCGACCATGATGCCCGACTAAACTACAATCTTCTACACTTCCGGGGTCCGTATCCCTCTATTCCCATCCTATTCATATATTTGTCAAGATGCACCTTAAATGTCACTAACGTCCCTGCTTCCACCACCTCCTCCGGTAGCGAGTTCCAGGCACCCACTACCCTCTGCGTAAAAAACCTGCCTCGTACATCTACTCTAAACCTTGTCCCTCGCACCTTAAACCTAATGCCCCCTAGTAATTGACCCCTCTACCCTGGGGAAAAGCCTCTGACTATCCATTCTGTCTATGCCCCTCATAATTTTGTAGACCTCTATCAGGTCGCCCCTCAACCTCCGTCGTTCCAGTGAAAACAAACCGAGTTTATTCAACCGCTCCTCATAGCTAATGCCCTCCATACCAGGCAACATCCTGGTAAATCTCTTCTGCACCCTCTCTAAAGCCTCCACATCCTTCTGGTAGTGTGGCGACCAGAATTGAACACTATACTCCAAGTGTGGCCTAACTAAGGTTCTATACAGCTGCAACATGACTTGCCAATTCTTATACTCAATGCCCCGGCCAATGAAGGCAAGCATGCCGTATGCCTTCTTGACTACCTTCTCCACCTGTGCTGCCCCTTTCAGTGACCTGTGGACCTGTACACCTAGATCTCTCTGACTTTCAATACTCTTGAGGGTTCTACCATTCACTGTATATTCCCTACCTGCAGGTGCTGGGGGAGTGCCAGGGTATTACCCTGCTGTGTCCCTGACCACCCAGGGGTTCCCAATGGCCTGTGAGGCTCCCCAAGGTGCCATCACGCCTGGCCCAGGCTTGTGGAGACCAGCACTAATTGACGCCTGATTGAGGCTTCGCAGGCCCGGTTATTCACAGCATATATAGTTACAAATTAAAGTGTTAAGATATTAGTGTTTGCTCTCTTCTTTTTTTATATATCCAATAAAGTTTGTTTAAAAACATAAAATCTTGTGGTTAATTTTTTATTCAATTAACTCTGTTTGAATTTCTCTTTGAACATTAACAGTCCCTGCCATGATCAGAACACAAGACTCAACATTTGTCAAGAGATCAATTGGTATAAGTAGGAAAATAAAAAGTAACAAACAAAGGACCAGGGGTGGGATTCTCCGATTTCGGCGCGATGTCCGCCGACCGGCGCCAAAAACGGCACAAATCAGTCTGGCATTGCGCCGCCCCAAAAGTGCGGAATTCTCCGCATCTTGAGGGGCCGAGCCCTCACCTTGAGGGGCTAGGCCCGTGCTGGACTGATTTCCACCCCGCCAGCTGGCGGGAAAGGCCTTTGGTGCCCCGTCAACTGGCGCGGAAATGACTTTGCCGTGCGGCGCATGCGCGGAAGCGTCAGCGACCGCTCACGGCATCCCCGCGCATGCGCAGTGGAGGGAGTCTCTTCCTCCTCCGCCATGGTGGTGACCGTGGCGAAGGCGGAAGGAAAAGAGTGCCCCCACGGCACAGGCCCGCCCGCGGGTCGGTTGGCCCCGATCGCGGGCCAGGCCACCGTGGGGGCACCCCCCGGGGCCAGATCCCCCCGCGCCGCCTGCTCCCGCCGTTCGAAAGGTGGCTCAATCCACGCTGGCGGGAGAGGGTTGACAGCGGCGGGACTTCGGCCCATCGTGGACGGAGAATCGCTGGGGGATTCCCGCCGACCGGCGTGGCGCGATTCCTGCCCCCGCCGAATCTCCGGTGGCGGAGAATTTGGGATACGGCGGGGGCGGGATTCACGCCGGCCCCTGGCGATTCACCGACCCGGTGGGCGGTCGGAGAATCGCGCCCCTGATCCCCAAACTCTCCTGACCAAAGAATTCTCTGTGAGTTTTGGTCATTTTATTTCGACAAACACGGCAAACAGTTTATGTACAGAAAACTCTCGCAAACAACAAATGAAATGCATGGCCGGTTAATTTGTTTCAGTCACCTTTGTTTGAATAGGCCTCCATTTGTTTATCTGAAAATTGATGCTGTACCGCCAACAATGCACCACTCAACAAACAGAGACTGGCTTAGCACAGGAGGAGCTGGCTTAGCACAGGAGGGGCTGGCTTAGCACAGGGCTAAATCGCTGGCTTTGAAAGCAGACCAAGGCAGGCCAGCAGCACGATTCAATTCCCGTACCAGCCTCCCCGTACAGGCGCCGGAATGTGGCAACTAGGGGCTTTTCACAGTAACTTCATTTGAAGCCTACTTGTGACAATAAGCGATTTTCATTTCATTTAAATGCCAGCAGGTTAGATTCAGTGTTCAAATTGTGGAGTGAGGTTTGCCTACATTGGGATTTGACAGGTCAGTCCTGGCACATCGGGACCAACAATAAAACACGATCCAGTGGCCATTTATATTCTGTTTTTCCTCAGAAAAAGCAGTGAACTATTTATCAGGCTACAAGCAAACTGAGTAAAGATATTATTCTCCTTTACTCGCTTGTCAATTATTTGCTGCATTGCTTCAACAACTCAGGGGCACCTTGACCCAGATCAATGGCACCTTCATGTTGATTGGACTTAACCGGTTCCCCAGATTTTTGATGACACCAAAAGTGGTAATTTATCCCTTTCTACCATTAAGATCAAGAAGTCCGAGTGGGTGATAAACCCCAACCTAACTGAGACACCTTAAAATAAGTTTTGCTTACAAAGCAGCACGGTAGCATTGTGGATAGCACAATTGCTTCACAGCTCCAGGGTCCCAGGTTCGATTCCCCGCTGGGTCACTGTCTGTGCGGAGTCTGCACATCCTCCCCGTGTTCTGCGTGGGTTTCCTCCGGGTGCTCCGGTTTCCCTCCCACAGTCCAAAGATGTGCAGGTTAGGTGGATTGGCCATGATAAATTGCCCTTGGTGTCCAAAATTGCCCTTAGTATTGGGTGGGGATACTGGGTTATGGGCAAGCGTGGAGGTGTTGACCTTTGGTAGGGTGCTCTTTCCGGGAGCCGGTGCAGACTCGATGGGCTGAATGGCCTCCTTGTGCGCTGTAAATTCTATGAAATTCTATGAACATTGTCCTAACTCGGGCTTATCATCAACCTGGAGACAAGCTGAGGATTCATTATTGATCCAGTCAGTTAGCTGGAACCTCATGACAAATGGGGCTAGTTTTATAACATATTTGAATGAGAGAGTAAATTTCAACCCATTATGCTGAGCAGGCACCCAGAAAGATGCTGATGCAACAGAAAGATTGCTGATGCCTGCAGATGTCACCTTTGATATTTTAATTTATAATTTAAAGGGAAATTTAGTTCATGTAGTCAGACATGCTGTTTGAATTTGACATGTTTTAAAATTGTTGTATCCTATTGGTGAAAACTCAAATGTGTTCATAATATAAATGATTATTTTTCTTACTTTGTTTAGTTTTTGTAACCCGATGTGGAGATTTTGCTGCGTCCACATCGCTGAGCCTCAGAACTGAACAAAGCGGCGGGAGACAGTGCTGAAGGTCAGACAATTTGTCTAGACTGAGATGGTCGACAATGCCACAGGACACGGTCTAGTAACTCGACTGCCAAGCGAGAGGAATGTCATCTGCGTCGAGCAGCCAGCTGCGACTGATGTGCACACCTCTGTCCGTGAGAGGGAGCCTGCTCAGTTCCTGAAAGAAATGACATTTCCAATTGCCAGTTGCACAATTATACAGGGGTGGAGGGGGGAGTGGGGGGGGGGAGGGGGGGAGTGGGGGGGGGGGAGGGGGGAGTGGGGGGGGGAGGGGGGAGTGGGGGGGGGAGTGGGAAGTGGTGGGGAGGGTGGGAGTGGGGGGGGAGGGGGAGTGGGGGAAGGGGGAGTGGGGGGAGGGGGGAGGGGGAGTGGGGGATAGGGTGGGGATGGGGGAGGGAGGGGGTGGGAGTGGGGGGGGGAGAGGGTGAAAGTGGGGGGGGAGGGGGGAGAGGGGGGGATAGGGTGGGGGTGGGGGGGAGGGGGGGAGTGGGGGGGGGAGGGTGGGAGTGGGGGAGGGTGGGGTGGGGGGGAGTGGGGGGAGGGTGGGAGTGGGGGGGGAGGGTGGGAAGTGGGGGGGGAGGGGGGTGGGAGGGAGTGGGGGGAGGGAGGGGGGGAGTGGGGGGAGAGTGGGGGGAGAGGGGGAGTGGGGGGAGGGTGGGGGTGGGGGAGTGGGGGGGAGAGGGTGGGAGTGGAGGGGAGTGGGTGGGGGTGGGGGGAGGGGGGAGTGGGGGGAGGGTGGGAGTGGGGGGGAGGGGGGGTGAGGGGGAGTGGGGGAGGAGGGAGGGGGAGTGGGGGAGGGGAGTGGGGGGGAGGGGGGAGTGGGGGGGGTGAGGGGGGAGTGGGGGGAGGGGGAGGGAGGAGTGGGGGGGAGTGGGGGGGAGTGGGGGGGAGGGGGGAGTGGGGGGGGAGGGGGAGGGGGGAGTGGGGGGGAGTGGGGGGGAGGGGGGAGTGGGGGGGGGAGTGGGGGAGGGGGGGGGAGGGGGGGGAGAGTGGGGGAGAGTGAGGGGGAGGGGGGGGAGGGGGGAGTGGGGGGAGGGGGGAGTGGGGGGGGAGTGGGGGGAGGGGAGTGGGGGGGGAGTGGGGGGAGTGGGGGGGGAGTGGGGGGAGGGGGGTAGTGGGGGCAGTGGGGGGGAGTGGGGGGGGAGTGGGGAGGGGAGTGGGGGGGAGTGGGGAGTGGGGGGGGAGTGGGGGAGTGGGGGGGAGAGGGGGAGTGGGGGGAGGGTGGGGGTGGGGGAGGGGGGGAGTGGGGGGGAGAGGGGGGAGGGGGGGAGTGGGGGGAGTGGGGGAGTGGGGGGAGGAGGGGTGGGAGGGAGTGGGGGGGAGGGAGGGGGGGAGGGGGGGAGTGGGGGGGAGAGGGGGGAGTGGGGGGAGGGTGGGGGTGGGGGAGGGGGGAGTGGGGGGGAGAGGGTGGGAGTGGAGGGGAGTGGGTGGGGGTGGGGGTGGGGGGAGGGGGGAGTGGGGAGGGTGGGAGTGGGGGGGAGGGGGGGTGAGGGGGGAGTGGGGGAGGAGGGAGGGGGAGTGGGGGGAGGGGGAGTGGGGGGGAGGGGGGAGTGGAGGGAGTGGGGGGAGTGGGGGGGTGAGGGGGGAGTGGGGGGAGGGGGAGGGAGGAGTGGGGGGGAGTGGGGGGGAGGGGGGAGTGGGGGGGGAGGGGGAGGGGGGAGTGGGGGGGGAGTGGGGGGGAGGGGGGAGTGGGGGGGGAGTGGGGGGGGGAGGGGGGGAGTGGGGGGAGTGGGGGGGAGGGGGGAGTGGGGGGGGAGGGGGGAGTGGGGGGGAGGGGGGGAGAGTGGGGGAGAGTGAGGGGGAGGGGGGGGAGGGGGGGAGAGTGAGGGGGGGAGTGGGGGGGGAGTGGGGGGGAGTGGGGGGGAATGGGGGGGAGTGGGGGGGAGGGGGGTAGTGGGGGCAGTGGGGGGGGAGGGGGGAGTGGGGGGGAGTGGGGGAGTGGGGGGGAGGGGGGAGGGGGGGAGTGGGGGGGAGTGGGGGGGGAGTGGGGGGGAGTGGGGGGAGTGGTGGGGGGAGGGGGGAGTGGGGGGGGAGGGGGGGGAGTGGGGGGGGAGTGGGGGGAGTGGGGGGGAGTGTGGGGGAGGGGGGTAGTGGGGGGGGAGGGGAGGGGGGGGGAGTGGGGGGGGGAGTGGGGGGAGTGGGGGGGAGGGGGGAGGGGGAGTGGGGGGAGTGGGGGGGAGTGGGGGGAGGGGGGAGTGGGGGAGGGGGGGAGTGGGGGGAGTGGGGGGGAGGGGGGAGTGGGGGGGGAGTGGGGGGGGGGGGGGGGGAGGGGGGGGGAGGGGGGGGAGTGGGGGCGGAGTGGGGGAGTGGGGGGGAGGGGGGGAGGGGGGGAGTGGGGGAGTGGGGGGGAGGGGGGAGTGGGGGGGAGGGGGGAGTGGGGGGGAAGTGGGGGGGAGTGGGGGGGGAGTGGGGGGAGTGGGAGTGGGGGGGAGGGGGGAGTGGGGGGAGTGGGGGGGGAGGGGGAGTGGGGGGAGTGGGGGGGAGTGGGGAGTGGGGGGGGGAGTGGGGGGGGAGTGGGGGGAGGGGGGAGTGAGGGGGGAGTGAGGGGGAGGGGGGAGTGGGGGGGAGGGGGGGAGTGGGGAGTGGTGGGGGGAGGGGGGAGTGGGGGGGAGTGGGGGGGAGTGGGGAGTGGGGGGAGTGGGGAGTGGGGGAGTGAGGGGAGGGGGGGAGTGGGGGGGAGGGGGGGAGTGGGGGAGTGGTGGGGGGAGGGGGGAGTGGGGGGGAGTGGGGGGGAGTGGGGAGTGGGGGGGAGTGGGGGGGAGTGGGAGTGGGGGGGAGTGGGGAGTGGGGGGGAGTGGGGGGGAGTGGGGGGGGAGGGGGGGACGTGGGGGGGAGTGGGGGCAGGGGGGAGTGGGGGGGAGTGGGGGGGAGGGGGGAGTGGGGGGAGGGGGAGGGGGGGAGGGGGAGGGGGGAGTGGGGGGGGTAGTGGGGGGGAGTGGGGAGTGGGGGGAGTGGGGGGGAGTGGGGAGTGGGGGGGGAGTGGGGGGGGAGTGGGGAGTGGGGGGGGAGTGGGGGGAGTGGGGGGGAGGGGGGAGTGGGGGGGAGGGGGAGTGGGGGGGAGGGGGAGGGGGGGGTGGTGGGGGGGGGAGTGGGGGGGAGTGGGGAGTGGGGGGGAGTGGGGGGGGAGTGGGGGGGGAGTGGGGGAGTGGGGGGAGTGGGGGGGAGGGGGAGTGGGGGGAGTGGGGGGAGTGGGGAGTGGGGGGGAGTGGGGGGGGAGTGGGGATGTGGGGGGGAGTGGGGGGAGTGGGGGGGAGGGGAGTGGGGGGGAGGGGGAGGGGGGAGTGGGGGGGAGGGGGGAGTGGGGGGTAGTGGGGGAGTGGGGAGTGGGGGGGAGTGGGGGGGGGGGAGTGGGGAGTGGGGGGGGGGAGTGGGGGGAGTGGGGGGGAGGGGAGTGGGGGGGAGGGGGAGGGGGGAGGGGGGGGTTAGATTGATCTGATTCTTTTGTCTGCCTTTTCTTTAATAGATTTGGTTGTGGGAATTGATGGGGTTGTTCTCGGGACGCTGTCTGGCAGGTCGGGTCGGCGCACGGCCAGCGCCATGTTTTATGGCATGTCCACTGCAGGTCGCCGCCGTGCGCCCGCGCGGCCACTGACCCGGCCATTCTCTGGCCGTTTATATCGTGGGAGCCGGGAGTTTTTACTCGGCGCGGCGGGCTAGCCCTTCACAGCGCCGGATCAGTGAGTTGTCGGCGCCGAGGTGTTTGATGTGCAACACCACAGTTCCTCCGCGAATATCTC